>NW_026126259.1:0-95541 GCF_943737965.1 Phodopus roborovskii
CATTCTTTCCATATCTCTTCAATGTTGTACTTGAATTTTAGATAGAGCAATAAGACAAAAAAAAAAAAGGTCTCAGGTCCCCATTGAGAGCACCCTTGGAGCTCTGATACACCCCCACCCATCCCCACCTCCAGCCTACCCCCCCACCCTGTGCCCTACCCCACCTACTGTCCTGCCTCTCTGGTTGAGCACTGGGACAGAGGGTGGAGCCAACAGTCCATCCTACTTCGGAGACTTCTCAGAGCAACTCCAAACAAAGGAGACCTGACTATCCACACAGGACCACCTGTAATTTCCACAGGCTGTGTCTCTGACCCCGCCTCCAGTGCTCTGCTGGGGTCCCAGGCCCCTCCCAGAGATGCGCCTATCTCTGCGGGTCAACTCAGAGTTCCTGCAGGCAAGATCCTTGACCCCCAAATCCGGGCCCCTGCCAAAGAAAGAGGTCTCAGCAGGAGAGCACCAGTTTCCAGTGAGATCCCAATACCCTGCAAAACCTTCTCAAGTTCAAGCTCAGCACTCGTCCTCTTCTGCCCACTATTGGCCAGAGTTATTGGCCAGAGCTATTGGCCATAGGACCACTGTGAGTACCTGCTGGCATCTTCTTCTGGATCCTCATCCTTGACCCCATCCCTGGATCCCTTTCTGCGGAGAAACCTCCTAGAGAGCTTGGACCACACAGAGCTACAGATATTGAATCTCAGATCCACATAAGCCCATCGTGGAAGTACCATAGAGAGAGGGAAGAGACACCACCAACACCTACTGGAAGAAACTATGGGAAGAAGATAATACAAGAGAACAACTAACAACAGAAAGACAAACATGACACCACCAAAATCTAGGGAATCTACACCAACTAGAATGGAACACAACAACAAAGCAGAGGAAGCAGAAGGGTACGACTTAAAAATCACCATCATAAAAATGATAGAGGCCCTCAAAGAAGATGTGAGAAAATCCCTTAAACAAATGGAGGAAAAACAAACAAAAAAGTGGAAGAAATGAACAAATTCCTTAAGGAAAGTACAGAAAGACAAGAAAAAACAATTAACCAGGTGAAGGAAACGGTTCAAGACTTGAAAACTTAAATTGAGAAAATAAAGGCAACACAAACAGAAGGAAGGCTGGAAATTGAAAAGCTAGGCAAAAAAATCGGAAACCACGGACAAAAGCATAACCAATAGAATTCAAGAGATGGAAGAGAGAATCTCAGGTGCAGAAGATAAACTACCACTGCCAACAACAAACCTAAATCAAACAAGCATCAACAATCAATGGTCCTTACTCACCCTCAATATTAATGGTCTTAACTCACCTATAAAAAGACACAGGCTAACAGAATGTATACGAAGACAGAATCCATCCTTCTGCTGCATAAAAGAAACACATCTTAGCTCCAAAGATAGACATTACCTCAGGGTAAAGGGTAGGGAAAAGATTTTCCAATCAAATAGAAATAAGAAGCAAGCAGGCGTAGCTATCCTAATATCTAACAAGTTAGACTTCAAACCAAAATTAGTCAAAAGAGATGAAGACAGTCATTTTATATTCATCTCAGGATCAATCCATCAACACAAAGTCTCAGTTCTGAACATCTATGCCCCTAATACAAAGTCACCCACATTCGTAAAAGAAACACTACTAAAACTCAAAGCTCATATAAAACCTCACACACTTATAGTGGGAGACTTCAATACACCACTCTCAACACTAGACAGGACCACAAATCAGAAACTCAACAAAGAAACAAAAGAATTAACAGAAGTTATGCCTCAACTGGGGTTAACAGACATCTATAGAACATTCCATCCAAAGACAAAAGAATATACCTTCTTCTCTGCTCCACATGGAACCTTCTAAAATCAACCACATACTAGGAGACATAACAAACCTCAACAGATACAAGAAAATAGGAATAATCCCCTGTATCTTATCGGACCACCATGCTTTAAAATTGGAATTCAACAACAACACAAATAGCAGAAAACCTGCAAACTCATGGAAACTGAACAATGTGCAATTGCACCACTCCTGGGTCAAAGAAGAAATAAAGATAGAAATTAAAACTTTCTAATGTTCAACAAGAATGAAGATACAACATACCCGAACTTATGGGACACCTTGAAAGCAGTGCTACGAGGAAAGTTCATTGTACTAAGTGCCCATATGAAGAAAACAGAGGATAGTCACATAAGAGAATTAACAGCCCAACTGAAAACCTTAGAACAGAGAGAAGCAAATTCACCCCGCGGGAGTAGATGCCAGGAAATAATCAACTTGAGGGCTGAAATCAACAAAATAGAAACCAGGAAAACAATACAAAAAATCAATGCAAGAAAGAGTTGGTTTTTTGAGAAAATCAACAAGATAGACAAACCTTTATCCTCCAAATTAACGAAAAAGCAGAGACAGAACATGCAAATTAAAAAAATCAGAAACGAAATGTGGAACATAACAACAGACACAGAGGGAATCCAGACAATTTTCTGGTCATACTTTGAAAACCTGTATTCCACAAAAATTGAAAATTCAAAGGAAATGGACAAGTTTCTGGATAACTATCACTTACCAAAATTAAATCAAGAACAGACAAACAACTTAAATAGACCTATAACCAGCAATGAAATAGAAGTAGTCATTGAAATCCTTCCAACGAAAAAAAGTCCAGGGCCAGATGGATTCAGTGCAGAATTCTACCAGAAATTCAAGGAAGAACTAATACCACTACTCCTCAAACTGTTCCACAAGATAGAAACAGAAGGTTTATTGCCAAACTCTTTTTATGAGGCCACAATAACTTTGGTACCCAAACCTCACAAAGACACAACTAAGAAAGAAAACTACAGACCAATATCCCTGATGAACATCGATGCAAAAATACTTAATAACATACTTGCAAACCGAATTCAAGAATACATCAGATAAATCATCCACCATGATCAAGTAGGCTTCATCCTTGGATTGCAGGGATGGTTTAAAATATGAAAATCTATCAACGTGATCCACCATATAAACAAACTGAAAAAGAAAAACCATATGATTATCTCCCTAGATGCGTAAAAGCCTTTGACAAAATTCAACACCCTTTCATGATAAAGGTATTAGAGAGGTCAGGGATAACAGGAACATACCTAAACATAATAAGAGCAATATACAGCAAACCAACTGCCAACATCAAACTGAATGGAGAGAACCTTAAGCCAATTCCTCTAAAATCAGGAACAAGACAAGGCTGTCCTCTTTCTCCATATCTCTTCAATATCGTACTAGAAATTCTAGCTAATGCTATAAGACAACAAAAGGAGATCAAGGGGATCCAAATTGTGAAGGAAGAAGTCAAACTGTCTCTATTTGCAGACGATATGATAGTTTAAACAAGCGACCCAATAAACTCTACCAGGGAACTCCTACAGCTGATAAACACCTCAGCAAACTAGCAGGATACAAGATAATCTCAAAAAAATCAGTAGCCCTATTTTTTTCAGACGACAAAGAGGCAGAGAAAGAAATCAGAGAAACATCACCCTTTACAATAGCCACAAGGAACATAATGTATCTTGGTGTAAAGCTTACCAAACAAGTAAAAGACCTATATAATAAGAACTTTGTGACTCTAAAGAAAGAAATTAAAGAAGATACCATAAAATGGAAAGATCTCCCATGCTCTTGGTTAACATAGTAAAAATGGCAATCTTACCAAAAGCAATCTACAGATTCAATGCAATCCCCATTAAAATCCCACCACAATTCTTCACCGACCTTGAAAGGATAATAATCAACTTTATGTGGAAAAACAAAAGACCCAGGATAGCCAAAACAACCCTATACAATAAAGGAATGTCAGAAGGCATCACCATTCCTGACCTTAAGCAATACTACAGAGCTATAGTTCTGAAAACAGCCTGGTATTGGCATAAAAATAGACAATGGAATGGAATTGAAAATCCTGATATTAATCCACGCACCTATGAACACCAGATTTTCGACAAAACAGTTAAAATTATACAATGGGGCAAAGACAGCATCTTCAACAAATGGTGCTGGCACAATTGGATGAGGGTGTGTAGAAGACTGCAGATAGACCCATGTCTGTCGCCATGCACAAAACTCAAGTCCAAATGGATCAAAGACATCAACATAAATCCAGCCACATTGAACCTCTTAGAAGAATAAGTAGGAGGTACCCTTGGACAAATTGGTATAGGAGACCGCTTCTTGAACATAACGCCAGGGGCACAGACACTGAAAGAAACAATTAATAAATGGGACCTCTTCAAACATAGAAGTGTCTGTAAGGCAAAGGACACAGTTGACAAGACCAAGGGGCAGCCCACTGACTGGGAAAAGATTTTCACTAATCCTATATCTGACAAAGGGCTGATCTCCAAAATACATAAAGAACTCGGGAAACTAGTTAACAAAACACCAAATAACCCTATTAAAAATGGGGTACAGAACTGAAGAAAGAATTCTCAATGGAGGAAATCAAAAAGGCTGAAAGACACTTAAGAAAATGCTCCACATCCTTAGCTATCAGGGAAATGGAAATCAAAACAACTTTGAGATACCATCTTACCCCTGCCAGAATGGCTAAAATTAGAAACACCAGTGATGACTTATGTTGGAGAAGATGTGGAGAAAGTGGAACACTCCTCCACTGCTGGTGGGAGTGCAAACTCATACAGCCATTTTGGAGATCAGTATTGTGGTTCCTCAGGAAAATGGGAATTACTTTACCACAGGACCCGGCAATCCCCCTCTTAGGCATATACCCAAAGGATTCACATCCATGCAACAAAGACATCTGTTCAACTATGTTCATAGCAGCACTATTTGTAATAGCAAGCACCTGGAAGCAACCTAGATGCCCTTCAATTGAAGAATGGTTAATGAAGATGTGGCACATCTACACAATGGAATACTACTCTGCAGAAATAAATAATGGTATCTTGAAATTCGCAGGCAAGTGGATGGCACTTGAAGAAACCATCCTGAATGAGGTAACCCAGTCACAAAAAGAGGAACACAGTATGTACTCACTCATATATGGATTTTAGAAGTAGATCAAATGATCACCAGCCTATAATTCATATCACCAGAGGAACTAGGATACAAGGTGTATGCTAAGAGATTCATATAATGTCCCTCACAGACCTGGGAAGGGACAAGTCCCCCAGAGCTCTGATGAAGTGTGGGGGGACAGCGAATGGAGAGAGAAGTAGGAGAAAATTAAGGGGAGGAGAGGAAGGCATGTGCGACCAGGAGGATTGAGCCTGGTTAGGAATGGAAGATAGGAGAGAGAGAGAGAGAGAGAGAGAGAGAGAGAGAGAGAGAGAACATAAAAGAGGGAGCCAATATTGTTTTGAAGATAAAGTTGAACACAAAGAAAGGTTGAGAGAACTACAAGACTGCTCCCAACTAACAATCTCAGCTTCTGTGGAAAGGCTATCATAAATCCCCTTCCCAGAGACTGAGATCAACAACTAACTTCTCCATGGAGCCCTCATCTAATGCCAGTTGAAATGGGAGCAAACACCCATACATAAACACTGAGTCGAACTAGAACCCAGAAACAGATGGAGAGGACAAGACCGCGGTAGAAGCACATAGAGACAGCTTACATGAACAAGGAGGAGCTAAGGGCCACTAGACTGATAGCTGGGAAGCCAGCAGGGGACTGACTCAGGCCCCCCTGAATATGGGTCTCAGCCAGAAGGTCTGAGCAGTCTAAGAGACCTCAGACAGTGGAGCCAGGATGTATCCCTGGTGCACAAAAGGACTTTGCAAACATATCCCCCATGGAGGGATAACTGCCTTAATCTAGAGACAGGAGAGAAGCCCTAGTCCCTACTTCACAGGACCTGTCACATCTGCATGACCCCAACTGGATGGCATTCCCCTACATATGGAATTGTGGTGGGGGTATGGGAGGGGAGGGTGTTTAGAGTGCATGTGAGAGGGCAGAGAGGGTAAAAGGGAGGGAAGGATGGAGGGAGGGCTGGAGGGGAGGGAGGGAGGGAGGGAGGGAGAGGGAACTGGGATCGACATGTAAAATAATAAATTAAAAAAATGCTTTGACTCCAAAAATTAACTTGAAGAACAAGTTACTGTGGAAAAGGATTTCTATTTTTGTTTCCACAGAAAATGAAAAGATGTGGAGTCCTTCCAGACTAATGTGGTTTGATCACGCCAGACTGCCTGAAACAGAGTACAAGCTATCCTACATTCAAAACAGCTGGACAAAACAGCCCTACAGACTACAGCTAGGATATCTGAATCTTCTTGAATCCCCCGAGGCAGTGCCCCTTACCAGCAGGAAGTAGTTTGGAAAGAACGACGCCCAAATTCCCAAATATTGTGTATAAATGTTTGTTTTCATTTAATTGGACTTTGTTATATAAAATTAAATAAAAAATTATAAAAAAATAGCAATTTTAGGAATATAATTTGTTTAATTAGTACTAAAATATCTTTATTCTGGTCATGTTTTCCTGTCCTTTAGGCTTGCCTGAAACTTGCTATAAAGCCAAGGATGGCTTTTATCTCTTGGTCCTCCTGCCTCTGCTTCAACAGTGTGGAAATTATATCCATGTGACACCTTTTTTTTTATTTTCCCTCTTTTGTATGAAGAGTTATATGATTAACTTTTTTCCTCTTTCAGCATTCAGAAAACAAAACAAAACAAAACAAACAAACAAAAAAAAACGCAGATCAAGAGGATACAAATTTGAAAGGAAGAAGACAAACTTTCACTGTTTGCAGATGATATCATAGTTTACATAAATGACCCGAAAAACTCCACCAGGGAACGCCTACAGCTGACAAACACCTTCAGTGAAGTTTCAGGATACCAAGCTGTTTTCAGGACTATAACTCTATAGTACAGCTTGCACTCAGGGATGGTGATGCATCCTGAAGTTCATTTATTGTACATTTTTATGGCTATCCTGGGTCTTTTGTTTTTCCATATAATATTGATCATTATCTTTTCAAGGTCAGTGAAGAATTTGTACTGGGATTTTGATAGGTATTGCATTGAATCTGTAGATTGTTTTGGCAAGATGCCATTTTTACTATCTTGATCCTGCCTATCCAAGAACATGGGAGATCTTTCCATTTTCATGTCTTCTTTAATTTTTTTCTTCAAAGACTCAAAGTTCTTGCTATAAGTATTTCACTTGTTTGGTTAGTGTTACCCCAGGATATTTTATGTTTTGGGGGCTATTGTAAACATTCTGAGTGAAGTAACCCAGTCACAAAAAGAGAAACATGGTATGTACTCACTCATATCTGGATTTATACATGGAACAATGGATCACCAGCCTATAATTCACACCACCAGAGAAACTAGGATACAAGGAGGAAAGTAAGAGTTTATTACACGGTCTCTCATAGAGGGGGAAAGGAACAAGATCTCCTGAACTTATTGGAAGTGGGGAGTGGCAGTGAGTGGAGAGGAAATGAGGAGAAAGAGAAGGGGAGGAAAGGAGGACTTGTGGGAGTAGGAAGATTGAGTCAGGGGACAAATAGTCAGGGAGACATTATAGGTTTGAAGAGAAAACTGACTTTAGAGAAATGACCAGAGACCTATAAGGATGACTCCAACTAACACTCTGAGCCACCAGTGGAAAGGCTACCTTAAATGCCCTTCCCTGATAATGAGATTGATTTCTACCTTTATATACCATCATGTAGTAGCTGATGGAAACAGAAGCAGAGACCCCCACCTAAACACTAAGCTGGGATCCAGTTGCACAGAGGAAATAGTGATAAGAAAAGGGGTCAAGACCAGGCTACAGAAACCCATAGAGGCAAGGATGAGCTTATGGACCCCCAAGACTGATAGATGGGTAACCAGTATTGTCCCAACCCAGACCCCCCTGAATGTGGGTCTCAGTTGGAAGTCCTGGGAAGTCTAAAGTACCTCTGACAGTGGAACCGGGATTTATCCCTGGGGTAGGAAAGGGCCTTGGGTGCACATTTCCCATGGAGGGATACTCTCTTAGCTTAGAGGCAGAATGTAAGGCCTAGACCCTACTCCAAATGACAGATTTTAATGATCCCTCCTGGAAGGCATTGCCCTCCCTGTGGATTTGAAGGAAATGGGATGGGAGGTGAATCGGGGGGGGGGGGGAAATCACTGGGAAGGAGGGAGAGGGAATTGCGATCTATATGTAAAGTAATAATATATATATATATATATATATATATATATATGGGTAGTCCTCACTCTTTATCACAAGGCCACTAGCGAGTACATTATTATAATATATTAAATAGTAATCAATAATGTGCTAATTAGTTTGAACCAGAAGGAAAAGATCAGAATGTGATGGCTAATCTTGATTGTCAACTTCATAACATTTGGAATCAACTGAAATCCAAGTTTAACAGCTGAGCACACCTGTGAGGGATTTTTCTTCAATGGATATTTTGAGGTGGTTAGAAATACCCCAAATCTGAGCTATATCTTCTGACCACATGAAACACCATAGAAAAAGACAACCCAACAGGATAACCCAGTTAGTAACTAATGCTAACAGAGAAAGATGAAAAGAAATACAAATAGTACAAGCAACAAGAACAACTGAAAAAGCTAACAGTAAATAGCAAACATCTTTTATGGTGGTTGGATTTAATATCAACTTGCCAAAAGTTGGGGCTAGTTGAGTAGGAGCCTCAACTGAAAAATTGTCCTGATTGACTTCATTGATGTGGAAAGACACACCACAAATGGGAGCAGCACTTATGGCAGCAATCCACATATGTTTTTTTTTTTTTTTTTAAGAAGAAAAGAGAAGAAAACGTGGAAGGAATACGATTATTTCCCCTTTTCACCTTGGTGTTGCGTATCACTGTTTGCTTTATTTATTCTATTGTTGCCAAAACTAATTCCTTCACTGATGTCTGAACCAGGATTTCCATGTTTCCATTACTGACTGAAGGCCAGTAGCTTTTCAAGAAGACTCCAGGCTTTGGACACCATATTGATACTACCGAGACACTCAATTTTGTAGAGTTAGCAACCACTGTGTTGATCAGTTTTCCAGTGTAAGACAGTCATCTTGGAACTACTACAACTCTTTAGGTACTCATACTCAAGAGGTGAGCAACCATTGTGTCTCAGAACCCTCTATTTTGTGAGAAAACTATTGTTATGATTTCAATGGAAGCGTATTTTATTAATTTTTCATATGTCATGGTTGTTTGACCGAGAATGATTCCTATAGGCTCATATATTTGAACATTTGGTCCCCAGTTTGCAGGACGGTTTGAGGAAAATGAGAAGGTGTGGCCTTGTTTGAGGAGGAGGGTCACATGGAAAAGCCCATGCCATTTCCAGTAAGACCCCCCCCCACACACATTCTCTATCTTGTGGTTATTGTTTTACTATGTAAGCTCTCTGTTATTTCTCTATCTCAATGGTTACCTACTGGCTTCTATGCTCTCTCTCTTGAAAGACCATGGACTTTAACCCTGTGAAATTGCTAATAAGCCCCTAGTAACCTCTTTCTTATAAGTTGTTTTGAACATGGTATCTTTTCACAGCAATAGAAAAGTAACTAAGGGGATGGAGAGTTAGCTCAGCCACTGAAGGCTAGGCTTATAACCACAAATATAAGAAAAGTAGATAAGTACAAATATATGTGAATGCATACATCTGTTCTGTTTCTCTAGAGAATTCTGACTAATGCTGTGGTCTCTAGAATAGTCATATAGACACAGAGTTATGAGAATGAATGTTTTAATGGGCTTGATGATATCAGGAAGCAGTTCTCTACCTGTGCAAATCCTATGGTTAATAGCATCCTTTGTTAGTGTGTAGAAACCAAAAATCCTTGGCATGAGCTCTTTATTGGATGATGCAAGATAAAAGTAATTTACCCTTCAGACTCTCCTCTGGTGAGCAAGTTACTTTGTATATTATTTCAGTTACTTTGTATATTAAGGTTTTGAAAATTTGTGGAAAAATAAGGAAAATCATGATGCTGGCTTGTTCCTTTAGCATCTGTGGGTAAAGTAACACACAAAAGTAAGCTTATCAATAGCAATGGACAGCTCTAAATGTCCATAAACAATATAAATGTTTCTAAACAAGGCCAGGAAGAAAATCTCTGAAGTATTCATAGTGCTTAAGTGGAAGAAAACAAACCCAATCTTTCACTATATGATTAGTTGACTACCAATACAAATTTAATTACCAGCCTTTATATGTGTGTGAAATTAAATTGAGGACACTGATTAGATAAGAATGGGATCTTGTGACTTGGGATAGTGATGTGGGCAAGAAACCTAATAAGGTAGAGGGTGCTGAATTCTTATATTTTGATGGACTAATACTACCTGAGGAAAGCAGTTTCCCCACTTTTAGCACAGGATGCATCATCACCCTCACACAATGCTGTATGGCTATCTATGCCTTTGCTTGAGAGAATTAATTCTGCCTCACACGTATAGCTAGCAATTGCCCTTCCCTAAAAGAGATATCAGACAAGAAAATATTGATGTCACTCAGAGACTACATGCCATTGCCTCAGAACATATAACAAGATTCCAGATTAAGTAGAGGCAAAGTACAAAGTATGGTCCAGGAGGAGATTAACTCCATTCTTCTAGTAGTTTGAATGAGAGATGTTCCCTGAAGACTCAAGTACTTGAACAGATGGTCTTCAGTTGGTGGCACTATTTGTGGAAGTCAAACAACTTCTGGAAATGTGGCCTGGCTGGAGGAAGAATGTCATTGTAGCCTAGCCTCACTACTAGATCACTCTCGGCTTTGTTTTTATTGTGAAAAAATATGATCTCTAAGCTTCCTGCTCTGGCTTTCTGGACCTTGTCTTCTTGTCATTATGGATTCTTTCTCTGGAGCTAAAAGCTAAAAGTAAATTCTCCTTTCTGTGAATAAACACATGAGTTTTAGAATCATTCAAGCAGAGTTCTGAGGAATGTGAGTGGGAATGGAGTTTGAAGGATTGGGATAGTGAGACATAGGACACAACACTAGTTAAGGCACAAAGGCTCATTCAGTTAAAAAAGTTAAAGTTTATTTTAATGATTGGTTGCATTATTTGTGAAAATATGACCTATTTAGATGAAGCTGGACATCCCTACTGTTCATTGGATCCATGTTGATGAAGAGATTTTAAAGCTCTGGAAAATTGGAATTCTTGAATATTTTTCTGATTAAAACCTAATTTTTCACAATGGGAGAGCCCAAAATATATGCCTTTCACTGATGCTTTAAAACACAAAATGGTAAGAGGGCACTAGTACATTTGAAGAGCTTCATTCTGTTCTTAGGGTCTATTTTTATGAGATGGGATAAAACACAATGAATTAGTAATCTATAATTTTGCAAGTAGTTATAAAAATAGAGAACCTGAATTACTGCAAAATTAGAAACATACAAAAATAGAATAACATATATAACAGAATGTATGGAAAATGAAAATAGAGCAATACATACATACGTACATAGTACATATATACATACCTTCTTAAAAATAACAACAATGATAACAAACAAAAAAAATGAGCTAGAGACCTGCACTCCATGTTTAAATTTTAATAATCAAGGGCTTTCTTCAAAATTCCTGTTTCTTCACCTGCATGAATTTTGTCTTTGGGATGATTGATGCTGAGTCACTGGTTGAAATGATTCTGGATCAGTTAGGTCACAGCAGGTCAGCAGGTGGGGTTGGCATTTCAACACGTATGCTCTGATCCCAGAGCAAAAGGTTTGGCACAGACAGCATGCTGTGTTCACATGGCAATCCAAGTGGAAAAAAGTGAAATTGGGTGATACGATGTGCCAAAGGGGTTATTGGTAGTGGAGCTGAAGTTTTGAAGTACATACACCAACCTCACTTTGACTGGTAGCAGGCCATTTGTGGTTCCACAAGTACACTGATCTCACAGAGTGACTGATTGTGAGTCCAAAATCTAAACATACACACTGACTTCACAGGGCAACAGGTGGACATGTGCAGACCCTTTCAAGCCTTAAATCAAGTTGTTTGTTTTGATGTAGCAGTGTTTCATCTAGTAAAATGGGTCATCAGTGGAGAAGGAATCTGTTCTGTTATTTCACATGACAGAGTATTATGGCTAAGTACTACCATTTGAAGAAATATATTCTTTAAAACTGATTTACACTACTGCCATGGTGTGAGAGAGAATAGACACCCTACAGCTCATATATTTGAATGCAGCCCCGAATAGATGGAACTGTTTGTGAATGATTAGGAGATGTGGTCTTGTTGGACTAGGTATGGCCTAATTGGAGGAGGTGTGTTGCTGGGGATTTTATGATTCATTTTTATATTTCTTTAAATGAAGTCAATTGAATTTTGATGTAGAGTATATTAAATCTATAAATCACTTTTGGTAATAAAGCCACTTTGATAGTATTTATTTTTCCAGTTTGGGAACACGAACAAGGGGCATCTTACCATCTTCTAGTGACCTCCATGGTTACTTTCTTCTGTCTTACATCTTACATTGTAGATCTTTTTCACCTCCTTATTTAAGTTTATACACAGGTTTATTTTTGTTTTATTTTCTTTATTGGCGCAATTGTGAATGGGATTATATAACTGATTGCTTTTTATGTTAAAGATGTCTAGTTTATTTTGATGATTTTATGTATTACTGCAAACAAAACTGGAGTATAGGAAAAAAATTCTTAGTTACTGATTGATTTTTCTTTATAAGCCTTAGAAAAATCAATTAACTATTGATTATTTTAGTTTTATAATTTATTTTATCAATAGATTAATTTTACAAAGAAACCATTCTGGTTTTGACAGGTCATTATATCAGTGAACGACAAAATGGGTTTGAGACTTTTTTAAGTGGGTCTGATAATTTTTATAAATTAAATAAGGATAAATAATTATAAACTGATAAATAATAATTATTAATATTTTTGAATTACATTTTAACTAAAATATTTGATGAAGTTATCTGAGCCTGTGTTTTTTATTGTATGAAGTTTTTAAAATTACAAATTCCATCTTTTGTTCTGAATATGTTCATATTTTCTATTTCTTTTAAAATCATTTAGTAGCTTTTGTCTTTTTATATTACATTTTAGTATTTCACAGATTTCTCTATACACACATGTGATTTTAGTTTTTATTAGCCTTTATTTCCTGTCTCATTCCCATTTCTTCTCCCTCTAATATGTTTATTCTTCCCAGCAAGTTCTCATTCTAATAATTATGTGTGTTACCTACTGATCTTAATTAATACTGCTTACATAAACCTGAGTAGGAGGTTATTAACTTATGCATGTCCATTTATCAGTAGCTACATAACTGAAGAAAGTGGTACCTATTCCCCAAACCACCATTAGCTGTGAATAGTTCCTTGGGAAATGGTAGAGCTTTATGATAAATTCCCCTTTTTATGATGAAATGTTGTTGTGTACTGCATGTATGTCACCATTTCTTGGTACATTTAAGCAAATGTTTACTCATCTCATATAGGGAACTAATGATAGACCAAAGTTAGAATTCTTGAAAAGGTCAACTTGGTGAGCCACTGAGTAACACTTGTGCTATTTACAAGTAGATTGCTGAGGGGCTAATTAAAAAAAAATGACTCAAAGACAGATTTATAACCAAAGCCAATGCAGTATAGCAGCATAGCAGCATAGCAATTACTCAAGAAACGTAGAAACCTGGAACACATTGAATAACCGGAAGACAGTTCAACAGGTTGGAGAATGTCCATTTTAGGTAGCTCAGTTAACCTCAGCCTCTTTAATGCCACTCAGCTGGTCCCTGCTTCATCCAGGCCCCTCAACTTGACTAGGAGTGTTTCTCAGTACACTTTACTGCTTGTACACTCTTGAAAATAAAGGGATCTAGAGGACATAGGAGTTTCATGGAATACCTGACATTATTTTAAGTTTTTTACTCCCTGAGCTTATCAAACTTCACCATAGAATCAATTGTTTAATTTCCCTTTAGAACATTCTGTTGTATTACCTCCCTTTTAATGCCTCTTATAATATCCCTATGTTTCACATCACCTTTAACATCTTGTGTTTTAAGGAGTTTCCATATATGATGGAAGGTTTTAGTTCTAGAGGAAACTGTTAAGCAACATCTCTGATGGTTTCAGTGAGAATAGTCCCAAAATAGACTCTGTCCTCTAAGTTGCTTTTAGTCATAGTGTTTATCATAGTGACAGAAAAGTATTTAATGCAGTTTGGTACCAGAGAATAGGAAAATTTCTGTGAAGAACTTGATTATGCCTTTTAAGGGAATGTGAAAGACACTGGAACTTTGAACTAGGATAGAGGATGAATGCTATAAGGTTAACAGGATGTTATAGTAATATCCTAGAATACAATACTAGAAAGAGTGATGCAGACTGTAGAGGTCAAACTCAAGTTATTCCAGAAGGGAACAAAGAAGGGCTCTATCAGCAACTATGCCCATTTCTGTGATATGTTGGCAAAGAGTCTGACTTCTTTCTGCCCAGATCTTAATATCTTGCCTGAGGCTAACTTAAAAAAATAATAGATTCATTAATTTGGCAGAAGAAATTTCAAGACAGTAAAACATTGAGTCTGTGGTATGATTGTTGCTGATAACTTTTATGCAGGTCTACAATGGAAAAGAGAAATGTAACAGAAAGGAAACATATACCAATTGGAGAGATAATGCACATTAGGAAACTTAAAGTTAAAGCCAAATGGTATGTTAAAAAAAAAGAGGGTATAAATGACATTAACACCACTAAGGAGATACCTCATACTCTCTATTTTAACAGTGGGAAGGCTACTGTCAGTACAAGACTACCTAACCAAACTTCTAACTTATATATATATATATAAAAAGAAGCAATTGCTTCAACTTAGGAAATCTACTGCTAATGGTGTTGGGTTATAGGGAGTGAAGGTTTTATTCAAACTGTCAGCTCATCTTGGCAATATCATACATGTGGCACTGGCTTTGGGGGCATGAAAGTTGCCAGTGTGTGGGAGTTGTAGATTCTTACTCCATGATTTAATAGAGTCACTGAGGTCTGACTATATATGGTAGTGCTGGAGACACTGCTAGAAGATGGTTGTGAGAGGTCATTGCGTGGAGCTATGAAAGGAAAGCCTAAAGTTTGGTGGAGCCCACAGGATATTGCAGCTGTCAGAGCTTTGAGGGATTGTCCTAGGAGAGATGCATTCAGGGACTAAAACCAGCACAAGGTACAAATGTTTGTTACCAGCAACAAATCTGGAGGGGCCAGAGCCATCTAAGCCCTGTGAAACTAAAGTCCCAAGTATCTGTCATTGACCAAAGTAAAGATTTGGGTTTTTTTTGGTTTTTGTTTTGTCTAATATTTCTGCTAATGTGGCTCTGTTCCTCCTTTTTGGAATACATATTGTGCCTTTGTATGTCGGAACTATATTTTTTAAATTTTATATGGTTATAAAGTTTAGAGATTGCCTTATGTTTCAAGAGACTTTGGCATGTCTATCAGTGTTCAGACATTTAACAAATATGGAGAAATTTAAAGTTGAACTAAATACATTTTTTACCATGAGATGGACATGAGCCTATGGTAAGCAGGGACTGGAATGAAGTGGTTCAAATAAGATACATTTCAAATAGGCTCATGTGTTTAACTTTTTGGTTTCTAGTTATTGATGTAATTTTAGAAATAATAGGGAACCTCTGGGAGGTATAAATTTTCCAAAGGAAGTATGTCACTGGGGATTTTTCCATTTCCAGTTTGCTCTCTGTTTCACATTTGCTGTAGAAGATGGGATCCACCAGCTTCCTGTTTTAGCTGTCTACTGCTATCCTTGCTCACCATTATGGACTTCCTTCCTTGAAAACATAACCCAACTAAAGCTCATCTTTAAGTCTGTTTTTGTCATGATGCTCTATAAAAAGAGCACCATAAAAGTAACAAACATAAGCTCAATATGCACACCATGTGTAGGTAACCACAGCTGCAGTGAATTCATTAGTACAATGGCCATGTCATGCTGTCATGTCCAAAAGATATTTTTTCACAGCTCTCCTCCTCAACCATTGGCCCTAACATTCTTTCTTCTCCCTCTTCTAAAGTGTTTGTTGCGCCTTAGGAGTGAAAGTGTGTGTGTGTGTGTGTGTGTGTGTGTGTGTGTGTGTGTGTGTGTGTGTGTGTGTGTGTGTGTGCGTGAGTGTGTAGGGCCAAACATACCAGTCACTCTCTGCAATTTGATCAATCACAAGTCTCTACATTAGAACTTGCTTGCTGTAAACAGATGGCTCTCTGATAAATTCTAAAAGCTGTACAAGTCTATGGGTATAAAGCTATGTATGTAGAAGGCAGTTTAATACTATGTCCATTTAGCAACATAATAATAGTAGGTTTGCTCCTATTGCTTATAACCTCCCATCCACAGGTTTTGGGCCAGGTTTACAGTACCAAGCATACGTTCTCTCTTATGTCTGCCCAGAAAGCAGTGGACTACTCTGAAAATATTCATGCCACTGATGCACCAATGGACATTGATTTAGAGACTGCTATTATAGCTTACAGGACTCACACGTCAGTAAGACTTTTCTCCCTCATGCCCCTTTATAGTATCTTATGGATCTCTGAAAGGTAGCAAGCAGGAAGGAAGCTTCAAGGTCAGTTCCAATTTCCTTTATTCATGTTCTCCAATCAATGTGTATGAACTATTAATCAACGTGATTTTATCACTAGGTTCTAGTGGGAAATCAAGAGCAGTGACAACAGCCTATATTGCTTTATGGGCCTCTGAGATGTCCTTAACGAACAACTCAAATCATTGGATATTGGGAGTTTCGTTTAATAAAGTATGGCTTCTGAGAAGGTCTTTATCACCCATTTAAGTTCCTTACATTTAAATTCTTTTCCTTTGATTATGTGTTAACAAGCTTATAAAATAGTACATGCCCATATATTTTTTTCATTCCCCTCTTTCATTTTTCCACAAAGTAATTATTGTACATAGAAAATATACTTCTTTTTCCAAAAAAAAAAATGCTATCTTCCTACTCTGTTGTAAACGTTCATAATACATAAGAAACTTCTGGTGGATTTTCAAAGACATCCTATACATGGTATCTTGTTGCATAAAAGCAAGGATAATATGGCTTCTTCCTATTCTTTTGTTTCTTTGCCTTGTTTTACCATAATAGCTAAGATATTAAGCTCTACATTTGAATAAGAACAGATGGGGGGCACTTTCATTTTATCCTCAGTATTAAGGAAATTCTGTGAGTTTTTTTTTTTTTTTTTTTTATCACAAGTTAGTATACGGCTGACTATCTTCTTGCTTTAATTAGTCTTTATTGGGTTGAGGACTGTTCCTTTTCCTTCTAGTTCTTTCAGGACATTTATGATTAATGGATGTTGTACTCTTCAAAAAGCCTTTTCTTTTTTAAATTTTTTATTTAAATTAAAAACAATCTTATTTTACATACCAATCCCAGAGAGGGTGAGGCCTTCCATGAGGGATCATTAAAGTCTTTCATATCATTTGTGGACAGGACTAAGGCCTTCCTTCCTGTATCTAGGCTAAAAGAGAATCCCTTCATAGGGAATGGGCTCAAAAAAGCCAGTTCATGCACTAGGGATAAATACTGGTTTCATTGGCCCCCAGAATGCCCAAGTCTCCCAACTGACACCCATGTTCAAGAGGCCTAGTTTTGTCTTATGCAGGTTCCCCAGATGTGAGTCTGGAGTCTGTGAGCTCCCACTTGCTCATGGGTCAGCTGTTCCTGTGGGTTTTCCCATTATGATCTTGACCTCTTTGCACATCACTCCCCCCTCTGTACAACTGGACACTGAATTTCTTCTCTTAAATTTATTTTAAGCTTTGTTACATGTCTGCCGGAGGTAAGTCTACTGATCATAATAATTTTGTCTTCATTTAATTTTTTTATGCAATTTTCATTATTGGATAATTATTTTCTTTGGTTAAATGGGTTGCTTTTTGTCACTCTCCCTAACATTCAGCACTATTATTCTCATTGTGTTTTCTTTTATTTTGCTTTGCTTCTTTCTTTACTTTCATTTTGTAGCTTTTGTTGACCCTCTCCTTTATGCCATTTATCTATTATGTTACATTTCTCCTAAATGACTTTTAACTTTAAAGAGCGAGCACTCTACATTGTCATTTCTATTCTATGGTCTTTATTGGAATATGATTGGATTTATTTTTATGTGCATTTCTATATTATCCAACTTTTGTTGTTGCAATACCAGTTTGTTTTTTTTAATTACTGGGTGACTTTATACTGGAGTTTGAGACCATGAGAACAAATTTTTCATTTTAAAAACACTTAAATAAAACTAAAAAATGTTCATATTATAACAAACACAAGAAACATGAGACAAGACATAATGTCTTTTCCAGAATTTATAACTTCTTTTATTAGAAGATACTGAAAAGGTCAAAATGACAGATGAAGAGCCAAAATTTTATTTGTAAAAATTATCTATTGTCTGAAAAAGGATACAAGGAAGCAGGTGGATAAAAGAAGAAAATCTGTTCAGAACCTGGAGAAAATAGCAAACAACATAGATGAAAAACTTGGCAAAAAAGATGACAAAATTACCCATAAAATCAATACTTTTAGGAAAATATTTAAATCTGAGTGAATCAAATAAAAACATACTGGAAATCATCACCAATAGACTGGAACACATGGAAGAGAGATGGCCATGAATCATGGGTGAATTTAAGGAAGTACTATACTCAAACATCACCATAGACAAAGTAAACAAGTATAACTGGCCACTTCTTTCATGAACTCTTGCTTATAATTAAGAGACCAAATATAAAATGTTATGGCTTGTAAGAAAGAGCTAAAAATCAAAGACAGAAAATATTTCTTGAATAAAATTATAAAAGAATTATTTCAAATTTCCAGATGGAGAAATGTGCATCTGAGTAAAGGAGGCATTTATAGCTCAAATAGACAAGATCAAAGAGGAAGCTCCCATGACACATTTTTTTCGTAATACCTAATGTACAAAATACAGAAACAATATTAATGATTTCACTGTAAGAGACAACCACATCATCATAAGATTAGACAATGATTGTCAACAAAACTCCAAGAAGCAAAAAGACATGGGATGATATATTTCAGACACTGGCAGTAAACACTAGCAACCATGAATATCATAGTTGGCAAAGGTACCTTTTAAAATTGGAAGAGAAATAAAAAAATTCCAACACAAACAAACACTAAACAAATCTATTACCACCAAGACATCATGAATCTAAGGGCAGAAGAGAAAGAAAGTTTCAAAGAAAAATGCATAGGAATTAATAATTTTCATGAGAGAAATAGATGAGATGAGAACTAAGAAATAATTTCTTTCATGGCCAACACAACCAATCAGAAAACATCTCATTCTGAAAGAACAGAAAGAACAAACAGGATTTTATTTATTTTATTTTTTATTTTTTGCCAGACAGAAAGGCCACCAAAAAAGTTAAATGAATTAGCAAACCTCTTGTTAAAACTATAAAATATAAATGGTCTTAACTCTCCAATTAAAAGGCTACAAATAAGCCAAAGGTATAAAAACAAAGCAAGCAAACAAAAACTGGATACAACTGTCAGTTTTCTCTCAGAATCCCGTCTTACTGGCAAAGAAACAGAGTGAGAGCCAAAGTATGGAAGTCAATATTGAAAGTAAATAGAAGCAGAAAAAGCACTTGATAACTGATAACTGATAAAGTATACTTGAAAACAAAATTGTTCCAAGGAAGTAAAATTAAGAAGCATCTGCTATGAAGAGTTAAGAGTTAGCCTATAGAATGGAGAAAATCCGTGCTAGCCATGCATCTGAGAAGCTGTCTCATCTGGGGTTTCTACTACTGTGATAAAACACCGTGACCAAAGGTAATTTAGGAAGGAAGTGTTTATTTCATTGTATAATTTGAGGCAACTGTCCATCCCCGAGGAAAGTCAGTGTAGAAACATGAACAGGGACTTGGAGTCAGGTGCTGAAGCACAGATCAAGAAGAAACAATGCTTACTGGCTTGCTCTCCATGGCTTTCTTAAAAATAAGAACCACCTACCCAGGGGTGGCACCACCCATTATGTGTGGAACCCCGGCACATAAATCATTAACTAAGAAAATAGAGTGCTTAATTGTTTACAAACAAGCCAGTGTTTTGGAAGAATTTACTCAATTGTGGTACCCTCTTCTCAGATAACTCTACTTTGTGTCAAGTTGGCACAAAACTAGCCAGCACAGAAGGAGTTAATATGTAGAACCTATAAAGAACTAAAAATAAAGCATAAAGAGAAAATCATCTAATCAATAAGTTGAAAAATTAGTTGTTCAGGCAGTTCTCTAAAGAAAGAATAAACATGGTCAATAAATATTTGAAGTAATGTTCAATATTCATTGCAATCAAAGAAATGAAATTTAAATTATATTGAGATTCTATCTCACAAATTATAATGGCTATCATCAAGAAAACAAATGACAATAAATGCTGATGATGATGCAGGAAATGTGATTCTAATTCTCTGCTGTAATTTGGTGTAGCCACTGTCCCCTGTGGAAATCATTATGTAAGTTCCTTAAAAAATACTAGAAAAAGAAAAACTGTCATTATGTACATATACATTTGATGTGTATGTAAACAAATTATTTATCTGTATGTATGTATATATGTATATTCTTTTCACACACATGTTTATAGCTGTATTAGTCATAATAGTCAAAATAAGGAATCAATCTAGGGACTCATTAAGACAGAAGTGAATAAAATGGAGTATTTATACACTATACACAGTGTTATTTTATTCAACTATAACGAGTAAAATTATGTCATTTACAGGAAAATAGACATATAATATTAAAGAAAAACTCAGACATACAAATACTACATTTTTTGTTCCCTTTTCCTCCCTTCCTCCTACCTCTCTCGCTCTCTCCCTCCCATCCCCCCCCGAACACCCTCCTATTCCACTTCCTCCATACTCCACAGGGAGGGTGATGCCTTCCTGGAGGGGGTCAACAAAATATGTCATGTCATTTGAAGTAGGGAATAGCCTCTCCCTCCTGCCTCTACGTGAAGGGAGTATCACTCCAAGAGGAATGTGCTCCCATAGTCATTTGTGCATCTTGGTTCCACTGTCTGAGGTCCCTTAGACTGCCCAGGCCTTCTGGCTGAGACCGGTGTTCAGGGGGATAGAGTCGGTCCAATGCTGGTTTCCCAGCTATCTGTCTGGGGGCCCATTAGCTCCTCCATGTTCAGGTTAGCTGTCTCTGTGGGTTTCTGTAGCCTGGTTTTATCCTTCCTCTCTACATCTGGATTCCAGTTAGGCTCAGTGTTTAGCTGTGGGTGTCAGCTTCTGTTTCCATCAGCTACTAGATCAAGGCTCTAGGATGGCTGATAAGTTAGTCATCAATCACATTATCAGGGAAGGGCTTTTTTGGTAGCCTTTCCACTGTTGCCCTAATTGTTAGTTGGGTCAGACTTATTGGTCTCCGGCCAATTCTCTAGAGTCAGTTTTCTCTTCAAACCTATATTGGCTCCCTCTTTTATGGTATCTCTCTCTCTCTCTCTTTTATTTTTCTCTTGTCTATTCCTCCCCTGACTCAATCTTCCTAATCCTACCTGCTTTCCTCTCCTCCCCCTCTCTTTCTCCTAACTCCCTCATTGCTCACTGCCCCACACTCCGATCAGGAGATCTTGTTCCTTTCCCCTTCTGTGAGGGACCTTGTGTAAATCTCTTAGATTCTTCCTTATATCCTCATTTCTCTGGCGGTGTGAATTTTAGGCTGGTGATAATTTTCTGTATGTCAGAAATCCAATAATGAGTGAGTACATACCACGTTCCTCTTTTTGTGACTGGGTTACTTCACTCAGGATGTTTTTTTTTTTTTTAAGTTTCATCTATTTTCCTGCAGATTTCACGGTTCCATTGGTTTTGCTTTTTTCCACAAAGTAGTATTCAATTGCGTAAATGTGCCACATCTGTATCCATTCTTCAGTTGAGGGGCATCTATGTTGCTTCCAGGTTCTTGCTATTACAAATAACGCTGCTGCAAACATGGTTGAACAGATGTCTTTGTTGCATGGATTTGGATCATTTGGGTATATGACTAAGAAGGGGATTGTCGGGTCCTGTGGTAAACTAATTCTCATTTTCCTGAGGAACCACAATACTGATCTCCAAAATGGATGTATGAGTTTGTATTCCCACCAGCAGTGGAGGAGTGATTCCCCTTTCTCTGCATCCTCTCTAGCATAAATTGTCATTGGTGTTACTAATTTTAGTCATTCTGGCAGGAGTAAGATGGTATCTCAGAGTTGTTTTAATTTGCATTTCCCAGATAGCTAAGGATGTTGATCACTTTCTTAAGTGCCTTTAATCCTTTTTTATTTCCTCTATTGAGAATTCTCTCTTCAGTTTTGTACCCCGTATTTAAATAAGGTTATTTAGTAATTTGTTGGCTAGTTTCTTGAGTTCTTTGTATATTTTGCAGATCAACATCTGTTAGATGTGTGGTTGGTGAAGATATTTTCCCAATCTCTGGGCTGCCATTTGGTCTTGTCAATTGTGTCCTTTGCTTCCAGAAGCTTCTCAGTTTCAGGAAGTCACATTTATTAACTGTCGATCTCACTGTCTCTGATACTGGAGTTATGTCTTGTATCAATTTGTTCAAGGGTACCTCCCACTTTCTTTTCTAAGAAGTTCAGTGTTGCTGGATTTATGTTGAGGTCTTTGATCCCTTTGGACTTGAGTTTTATGCATGCTGATAGACATGGTGTATCTACAGTCTTCTACACACCATCATCCAGTTGTATCAGCACAATTTGTTGATGATATTTTCCTCCTTCCATTGTATACTTTTAGTTGTTTTGTCAAAAATCAGGTGTTCGTAGGTGTGTGGGTTAATATCAGGATTTTTGATTTGATTCCATTGGTCTACCTATCTATTTTGTACCAATACCAAGCTGATTTCAGGACGATAGCTCTATTTTGGAGCTTGAAGTAGGGGATGGTGATGCCTCCTGAAGTTCCTGTATTGTACAAGTTTATTTTAACTATCCTGGGTCTTTTGTTTTTCCATATAAAGTTGATTATTATCCTTTCAAGGTCAGTGAAGAATTGTGGTGGGATTTTAATGAGGATTGCATTGAATCTGTAGATCTTTTGGCAAGATTGCCATTTTTACTCTGTTTATCCTACCTATTCAAGAGCATGGGAAATCTTTCCATTTTCTGGTATCTTCTTTAATTTCTTTCTTTAAAGACACAAAGTTCTTGCTATATAGTGCTTTTATTTGTTTGGTAAGCATTACCCCAAGATTCTTTATCTGTGGCTATTGTAAAGGTTGATGTTTCTCTGATTTCTTTCTCAGTCCCTTTATTGTCTGTAGATAGTAGGGCTATTCCCCTCTTTGACATATACCCAAAAGATCCACATCCATGCAACAAAGACATCTGTTCAACAATGTTCATAGCAGCACTATTTGTAATAGCAAGAATCTGAAAGCATCCTATATGCCCCTCCACTGAAGAATGGATAAAGAAGATGTGGCACATTTACACAATGGAATACTACTCTGTGGAAAAAAAGACAATGGAATCTTGAAATTCACAGGCAAATGAATAGAACTTGAAGAAACCATACTGATTGAGGTAACCCTGTCACAAAAAGAGGAACATGGTATGTACTCATTCATATATGAGTTTTAGACACAGGGCAATGGATCACCAGCCTATAATTTTCACCACATGAGAAACTAGGATACAAGGAAGAAAGTAAGAGATTTATACAAGGTTCTTGAAAGAAGGAAAAGGAACAAGATCTGAGCATATTGGGAGTGGGTGTGGGGCAGTTAGTGGCAAGAGAGTTAGGAGAAAGAGAAGGGGAGGAGTACATGTGTGAGTAGGAAGATTGTGTCTGCAGGTAAATGGATGAGAACAAGAGAGAGAGAGAGAGAGAGAGAGAGAAAGAGAGAGAGAGAGAGAGAGAGAGAGAGCATACTAGAGGGAGCCATTATAAGTTTGAAGAGAAAACTGACTTTAGAGAAATGTCCAGAGACTTACAAGGATGACCCCAACTAACAATCTGAGCAACAGTAGAAAGGCTACCTTAAATGACCTTCTCTGATAAAAATATTGATAACTACTTATATGCCATCCTAGAGCCCTCATCGAGTAGTTGATGGAAACAGAAGCAGAACACCCCCAGCTAAACACTCAGCTGAACTCCTGAATCCAGTTTTAGAGAGGGAGGATTGGTAAGAAAAGGGCTACAGAAAACCACAGAGACAGCTGACCTGAACAAGGGGAACCTAATGGACCCCAGACTGATAGCCAGGAATCCAGCATTAGACCAACTCAGAACCTCTGTATTTGGGTCTCAGTTAGAAGGCCTGGACATTCTAAGGAACATCTGACAGTGGAAACAGGATGTATTGCCAGTGTAGGAAAGAATTTTAGGAGCATATGGGGCGATACTCCCTTAAAATAGAGGCAGGAGTGAGGGCCTAGTCTTTACTCCAAATTGCCCCTCTTTCTTTTTTTCTTTCATTCTTTCTTTCTTTCTTTCTTTTATATAACCAAGTCCATTTAAATGAAAACACATTTATACACAATATTTGGGAATTTGGGCATTGTTCTTTCCAAAATACTTCCTGCTGGTAAGGGACGCTGTCATGGGGGATTCTAAAAAGATGCAGAAATCCTGGCTGTAGTCTGTAAAACTGCTTTGTCCAGCTGTTTTGAATGTAGGATCACCAGGTACTCTGTTTCAGGCAGTCTGGCTTCATCAAACCACATTAGTCTGGAAGGAATCCACATCTTTTCATTTTCTGTGGAAACAAAAATAGAAATCCTTTTCCCCAGTAACTTGTCCTTGAACTTAAATTTTGGAGTCAAAGCATTTTTTTAAATTTATTATTTTACATGTGGATCCCAGTACCCTCTCCCTCCCTCCCTCCCTTTTATCTTCTCTGCCCTCTCACATGCACCCTAAGCACCCTCCCCTCCCATCCCCCCACCCCAATTCCATATGTAGGGGAATGTCATCCAGTTGGGGTCATGTAGATCTGAAAGGTCATGTGAAGTAGGGACTAGGGCTTCTCTCCTGTTTCTAGGTTAAGGCAGTTATCCCTCCATGGGGATGGCAAGATCCTTTTGTGCACCAAGGATTCATCCTAGATCCACTGTCTGAGATCCCTTAGACTGCTCAGTCCTTCTGGCTGAGACCCATATTCAGGGGGGCCTGAGTCATTCAATGCTGGCTTCCCAGCTATCAGTCTGGGGGCACGTTAGCTCCTCCTTGTTCAGGTAAGCTGTCTCTATGTGTTTCTGCCACCTGGTCTTGTCCTGTCCATCTGCATCTGGGTTCTAGTTCGACTCAGTGTTTATGTATGGGTGTTTGCTCCTGTTTCCAACAGGCATTAGTTGAGGGCTACATGGATAAGTTAGTTTTTAATCTCACTATCCTGGAAGGGCATTTATGGTAGCGTTTCCACAGACGCTCAAATTGTGAGTTGGCAGCAGTCTTGTAGTTCTCTAGACCTTTCTTTGTGTTCAATTTTATCTTCAAACCAATATTGGCGCCCCCTTTTATGTTCTCTCTCTCACTACCTCTCTCTCGCTCTTTCTCTCTCTCTCTCTCTCTCTCTGTCTCTATCTGTCTCTCTCTCTTTCTTTCTCCTGTCTTCTATTCCTAACCTGGCTCAATCTTCCTAGTCGCACATGTTTTCCTTTCATCCCCCTTGTTTTCTCCTTCTTCTCTCTCCATTCGCTGCCCCCTTCCCACTTCCCTTGTGCTCTGGGGGACTTGGCCCTTTCTGGGTCTGTGAGGTACTTTATATAAATCTCTTTGAATCCACCTTGTATCCTAGTTCCTTTGGTAGTGTGAATTATAGGGTGGTGATCCTTTGCTCTAGGTCTAAAATCCATATATAAGTGAGTACATACTATGTTACTCTTTTTCTGGCTTGGTTACCTCATTCAGGATGGTTTCTTCAAGTGCTATCCACTTGCCTACACATTTCAAGTTACCATTATTTTTGTCTGCAGAGTAGTATTCCATTTTGTAGATGTGCCACATCTTCATTATCCATTTTTCAATTGAGGGGCATCTAGGTTGCTTCCAGGTTCTTGCTATTACAAATAGTGCTGCTATGATCATAGTTGAACAGATGTCTTTGTTGCATGGATGTGGATCATTTGGTTATATGCCTAATAGGGGGATTGCCGAGTCCTGTGGTAAACAAATTCCCATTTTCCTCAGGAAAGGCCATACTGATCTCCAAAATGGCTGTATGAGTTTTTACTCCCACCAGCAATGGAGGAGTGTTCCCCTTTCTCCACATCCTCTCCAGCATGAGTCCTCATTGGTGTTTCTAATTTTAGCCATTCTGGCAGGGGTAAGATGGTATCTCAAAGTTGTTTTGATTTGCATTTCACTGATAGCTAAGGATGTGGAGCACTTTCTTAAGTGTCTTTAATCCTTTTTGATTTCCTCTATTGAGAATTCTTTCTTCAGTTCTTTACCCCATTTTTTAAAAGGGTTATATGGTGTTTTGTTGACAAGTTTCTTGAGTTCTTTGTATATTTTGGTGATCAGCCCTTTGTCAGATATAGGATTGGTGAAAATCTTTTCCCAGTCTGTGGGCTGCCATTTGTTCTCATCCACCGTATGTTTTGCCTTACAGAAGCTTCTAAGTTTGAAGAGGTCCCATTTATTAATTGTTGCTCTCAGTGTTGGTGCCCCTTGAGTTATGTTCAGGAAGCAGTCTCCTATACCAATTTGTTCAAGGGTACCTCCTATTTTCTCTTCTTACAGTTTCAATGTGGCTGGATTGATGTTAAGATCTTCAATCCATTTGGACTTGAATTTTGTGCATGGCGACAGCCATGTGTCTATCTGTAGTCTTCTACACACCCTCATCCAATTGTGCCAGCACCATTTGTTGAAGATGCTGTCCTCACCCCATTGTATAATTTTAGCTCTTTTTTTGAAAATCAGTTGTTCATAGGTTATGTGGGTTAATATCAGGATTTTCAACAGGTCTACCTGTTTATTTTTATGCCAATACCAGGCTGTTTTCAGAACTATAGCTCTATAGTAGAGCTTGAAGTCAGGAATGGTGATACTTCCTGAAATTCTCTAATTGTATAGGGTTGTTTTGGCTATCTTGGGTCTTTTGTTTCTTCCATATAAGGTTGATTATTATCCTTTCAAGGTCAGTGAAGAATTGTGGTGGGATTTTAATGGGGATTGCATTGAATCTGTAGATTGCTTTTGGCAAGATTGTCATGTTTACTATGTTTATCCTACCTATCCAAGAGCATGGGAGATCTTTCCATTTTATGGTATCTTCTTTAATTTCTTTATTTAGAGCCACAACATTCTTATTATATAGGTCTTTTACTTGTTTGTAAGTGTTGCACCAAGATACTTTATGTTGCTTGTGGCTATTGTAAAGGGTGATGTTTCTCTGATTTCTTTCTCTGCTTCTTTGTCGTCTGAAAAAAGTAGGGCTACTGATTTTTTTGAGTTTATCTTCTATCATGCTGGTTTGCTGAAGGTGTTTATCAGTTGGAGGAGTTCCCTGGTAGAGTTTATTGGGTTGCTTATTTAACTATCATATCGTCTGCAAATAGAGACAGTTTGACTTCTTCCTTTCCAATTTGAATCGCCTTGATCTCCTTTTGTTGTCTTATAGCATTTGCTAGAACTTCCAGTATGTTATTGAAGAGATATGGACAGAGAGGGAAGCCTTGTCTTCTTCCTGATTTTAGAGGAATTGGCTTAAGTTTCTCTCCATTCATTTTGATGTTGGCAGTTGGTTTGCTCTATATTGGTCTTATTATGTTTAGGAATGTTCCTGTTATCCCTGACCTCTCCAAGACCTTTATCATGAAAGAGTGTTGAATTTTGTTGAAGGCAGCATCTAGGGAAATGCTCATACGGTTTTTCTTTTTCAGTTTGTTTACATGGTAGATCACGTTGATAGATTTTCGTATGTTAAACCATCCCTGCATTCAAGGGATGAAGCCTACTTGGTCATGTTGGATGATTTCTCTGATGTATTCTTGAATTCGGTTTGCCAGTATTTTAGCATCAATTTTTATGAGGGATATTGGTCTGTAGTTCTCTTCTTAGTTGTGTCTTTGTGAGGCTTGTGTACCAAGGTAATGTGGCCTCATAAAAAGAGTTTGGCAATGAACCTTCTGTTTCTATTTTGTGGAAGAGTTTGAGGAGTGGTGGTATTAGTTCTTCCTTGAATGCCTGGTAGAATTCTATACTGAATCCATCTGGCCCTGAAATTTTTTTTTTTTTTTGGAAGGCTTTCGATGTATGCTTCTATTTCTTTGCGGGTTATAGGTCTATTTAAGTTGTTTGTCTGTTCTTTATTTAATTTTGTTAAGTGATAAATGTCCAGAAATTTCTCCATTTCCTTTGAATTTTTCAATTTTTGTGGAATTCAGGTTTTCAAAGTATGAGTTGAAAATTGTATGGATTTCCTCTGTGTATGTTGTTATGTTCCCCTTTTTGTTTCTGATTTTATTAATTTGCATCTTCTCTCTCTGCTTTTTCTTTAGTTTGGATAAATGTTTATCTATCTTGTTGATTTTCTCAAACCAACTCTTAACTGCATTGATTTTTTTTGTATTGTTTTCCTGGTTTCTATTTTGTTGATTTCAGGCCTCAAGTTGATTATTTCCTGGCATCTACTTCTATGGGGTGAGTTTGCTTCTCTCTGTTCTAAGGCTTTCAGTTGGGCTGTTAATTCTCATATGTGACTATCCTCTGTTTTCGTCATATGGGCAATTAATGCAATGAACTTCCCTCGTAGCACTGCTTTCAAGGTGTCCCATAAGTTCAGGTATGTTTTGTCCTCATTCTCATTGAATATTAGAAAGTCCTTAATTTCTTTCTTTATTTCTTCTTTGACCCAGGTGTGGTGCAATTGCACATTGTTCAGTTTCCATGAATTTGCAGGTTTTCTGCTATTTGTATTGTTGTTGAATTCCAATTTGAAAGCATTATGGTCTGATAAAATACACGGGACTATTCCTATTGTCTTGTATCTGTTGAGGTTTGTTATGACACCTAATATGTGGTTGATTTTAGAGAAGGTTCCATGTGAAGCAGAGAAGAAGGTTTATTCTTTTGTCTTTGGATGGAATGTTCTATAGATGTCTGTTAACCCCAGTTGAGACATAACTTCTGTTAGTTCTTTTGTTTCTTTGTTGAGTTTCTGATTTGTGGTCCTGTTCAGTGTTGAGAGTTGTACATTAATGTCTCCCACTATAAGTGTTTGAGGTGTTATATGAGCTTTAAGTTTTCAGAGCATTTGTTACACAAATGTGGTTGCCTTTGTATTAGGGGCAGAAATGTTCAGAAGTGAGACTTTGTGTTGATGGATTTCTCCTGAGATGAATATGAAATGACCGTCTGCATCTCCTTTGATTAATTTTGATTTTAAGTCTAACTTGTTAGATATTAGGTTAGCCATGCTTGCTTGCTTCTTGGTTCCATTTGATTGGAAAATCTTTTCCCAACCTTTTACCCTGAGGTAATGTATATCTTTGAAGCTTAGATGTGTTTCTTGTATGCAGCAGAAGGATGGATTCTGTCTTCGTATCCATTCTGTTATCCTGTTTCTTTTTTTAATTGAGTTAAGTCCATTAATGTTGAGGGTGAGTAAGCACCATTGATTGTTGATGCTTGTTTGTTTTAGGTTTGTTGTTGGCAGTAGAATTGTGAATATATTTGTTCTGTTTTACCCTTGATTTCTGGTGTAGTTGGATTATCTGTTGCCTACATTTTTGTGGGCGTAGTTACCTTCCTTGGGTTGGTGTTTTCCTTCCAATAATTTCTGTAGGGCTGGATTTGTAGATACATATTCGGAAAATCTGGTTGTGTCATTAAATATCTTGGTTTCTCCATCTATAGTGATTGAGAGTTTTGCTGTATATAGTAGGCTAGGCTGGCATCCGTGTTCTCTTAATACTTTTAGAACATCTATCCAGGACCTTCTGGCCTTGAAGGTTTCCATGGAGAAGTCAGGTATAATTTTGATAGGTCTGTATTTATATGTTACCTGTCCTTTTTCCTTCACTGCTCTTAATATTCTTTCTTTATTCTGTATGCTAGGTGTTTTGATTATTATATGTTTAGGGGTCTTTTTTCTTTGGTCTAGCCTATTTGGTGTTTGGTATGCTTCTTGTACTTTCATGGGCATGTCCTTCTTCAGATTTGGAAAGTTTTCCTCGATGAATTTGTTGAATATGTTTTCAGCAACTTTGAGCTGGGCTTCCTCACCTACCTCTATGCCTATTATTCTTAGGTTTGGCCTTTTCATGTTTGTCCCACATTTCATGGATGTTTTGTGTTAAGGATTTGTTGGATTTATGATTTTCTTTGGTCGGTGAATCTATTTCTTCTAGTTTATCTTCTTCGCCTGAAATTCTCTCTTCTATCTCTTGAATTGTGTTGGTTATGCTTGAGTCTTTAGTTCCCGATTTTTTGCCCAGATTTTCTATTTCCAGCATTTCTTCAGTCTGTGTTGCCTTTATTTTCTCTATTTCAGTTTTCAAGTCTTGAACTGTTTCCTTCACCTGCTTAATTGTTTTTTCTTTGCTCTCTGTACTTTCTTTACTTTCCTTAAGGAATTTGTTCATTTCTTCCAATTTTTTTTGCTTGTTTTTTTTTTCTCCATTTCTTTAAGGGATTTTCTCACATCTTCTTTGAGGGCCTCTATCTTTTTTATGATGGTAATTTTTAAGTCGTTCCCTTCTGCTTCCTCTGCTTTGTTGTTGTGTTCCTTTTTAGTTGGTTTAGTTTCCATAGATTCTGGTGGTGTCATGCTTGTTTTTCTGTTGTTAGGTGTTCTCTTGTATTGCCTTCTTCCCATAGCTTCTTCCAGTAGGTGTTGGTGGGGTCTCCCCCTCTCTCTATGGTACTTCCCCGTTGGGCTTATGTGGGTCAGAGATTCAATACCTGTAGCTCTGTGTGGTCCAAGCTCTATAGGAGGACTCTCTGCAGACAGGAACTCAGGGATGGGGTCAGGGCTGAGTATCCAGTAGAAGATGCCTCTAGCCAATGGCTCCGGCCAATGGCTGGTGGAAGTGGAGAAAGGCTGAGCTGAAATTTGGGAAGTTTCTGTACTATAGTAGGATCTCACTGGGAACTGGCATTCTCCAGCTGAGGCCTCTTTCTTTAGCAGAGGCCCTGCTTTGGGGGTCAGGGAACTTGCTGGGTTGAAACTCAGAGTGGCCCTGCAGAGATAGGTGGACCTCTGAGAGGGTCTGGGCCTCCAGCAGAGGACTGGAGGTGGGGTTAGAGACCAAGCAGGTGGAAATTTCAAGTGGTCCCGTGTGGATAGGCAAGTATCCTTTGTTCAGAGTTGTTCAGAGAAGTCCCTGAAGTAGGGTGCTCTGTTTGCTCTACCCTCTGTCCTAGTGCTCAACTAGAGAGGTGGGACAGTGGTCAGGGTAGGGCACAGGGTTGGGGGGCAGGCTTACGGTGGGGATGGGTGGGAGTTATCAGAGCTCCAAGGGTGCTCTCAATGGGGACAAGACACAAGAGAAGCGGGATCAGGGGCCAACTCAGGGAGTTTGGGCGCCCCTCTTTCTTAAGAAGTAATGTTCACAAAATTCTGTGACAGACTTGCATCATTAAAGCAGGATGTCAGGGTTTTCTTCCTAGTATCTACTTGTCCATTTACTTTTTTCCTTTTCCACATCTTGATTTTATTTCCATTGTAGTAATAACAAATGAATAAAACAAAAGAGAGAAATCAGGCCATTCTATAGTATTTTATCTGTTCCTTGGCTATCAGATGGGTTAGTTTTCAGAGGCATCTGTAATGCCTGATGCAGTTTTAAATGTCATGGTTACAGCTGCCAATCTGTTAAAAGATCTATTGCTCTGAGGAAAAATAGTTTGCTTAAATATTAAAAGGTGTCTTAAAGTCTTTCCATATGTAAGCTTCTCATCCATTTTCATGTGGAAATAAGATCTCTCAGTTTCTGAAAAAGTGCCTCTACACATTTCTGATATGAACAGAAGGAACCCGTCATAATAGGATGACAGGGACATCATCAATACACCTGAATGTAAACACAAGAAGGAAAAAGCTTTGTTGAAAACATTGAAGACTTTTGTCCTATATAAGCACATGTCAAGACCTTATCTTCTTGTCCACCCAGCTTCACTGATCTCTGCTCCTTCTGAGTTCTTGTGCTTCCAGACACCTATGTAAAACAATTAAAAAGCATAATAACTTTCTTATTATCTCATAAATGTAAAGTGATGATTCTAGAGCTTCACCCTAGGCACTCTGGCTTTTCAGCCTGCCTGAACACTTAGTCACAATTCACTACAACTACGTTATTCCTTAGCTTACTCTAACTCAGTAACTGGGCTCTATTTCCATTTCACTATAATTTTCATCTTCTGGTCTACTAATATTCAAGTGTATATAAATATATTGTTTTTCTAATCTAATCTATTTCTCATTTCCCAGTATATCACAATGATTTTGACATATCTTCAGGTTTCCCATCCCCAGGGATGGCTCACTTTTGTTTGTTTAACACATTTGAAAAGCCTTTATTTTCCAAAGCTTCTTATAAAATAAGATGAAAGAAACTTGAATCTACAAATGATGAACAAATGAGCATGTGAATTCTCAAGTAACCTGGGTGACAGAAGTGAAAATAACACTTCTTTTGAGACTCAATCTGATGTATAAACTTTACCTTTTCTAGATCTCAGTCCTGTTGTTTTATGCAGGGTAACTTTCATCAAATCTCTTCACTTGTGGTTCTAATTCCTCTGGTTAATGAGATTCTTAGAATAGCTAAGTAAAGATCCCCTTACACACATGAACAGTTATGGATGAAAAACTGCTTTCAAATGAAAATAAATTTCAGCAGAAGATTGCATATAATGCCTTTACTACTAAGTTTTATGTCCCTACAAACATATTATTAACAAAAATGAATTTATAATAGCCACTATGTTCAGTGACATTCAATATATACAGTTGATCACCTTCCAAGTAGTTTATGTTCAACACAACTCTAGGATAAAATCTCTGCCATTAAATTTTATCTTCTATCTATCTATCTATCTATCTATCTATCTATCTATCTATCTATCATTCATTCACCTATTTATGTGCAGTACATATATGTGTGCATATGTATATGGTGGTATGAACACCTGTCAGTTTCTTACTATCACTTCCCATCTTACTTTTCCAGAGAGGGCCACTTGGTGAACCTGAAACTTGTAATTTTACCTAACCTGGACTTCTAGGGAACCCCTTGGATCCATCAGCACTGGGGTTTCAGATTCTTGTTGCCATTCCTAGTTTTTATATGGGTACTAGATTTCCAAACCCAGATCCACAGATTTGGGCAGCAAACACTGAGCCATTTTGTCATCCTTAACGTCATTTGCTAAGTTAAAGAAATCCCCACAGGAGAGGTGATTAAATACTTAGATAAGGTCATATAACTGCTAAGTTGTAGAATTACAATTGGACTTTGACCAACTTGAATCCAGAGATCATGAACTAAATTATTGCACATAGTAATGACATTTTTTATTAAAGTATATTCTTTTCTCATATAATACATCCTGACTACAGTTTCCTCTCTCTACTCCTGCCAGCATCCCCCTCTTCCCCAGATCCACTGCCCCTCCACTTCCCTTCAGAAAAGAGCAGGCATCCAAGAGATAGCAAAACAAGGTACAAAAATACAAGGCAAGCACTCATATTAGGACTGGACAAGTCAACCCAATAGACAGGAAAAAGTCCCAAAAGCAGACAAAGAGACCACTCCCACTGTTGGGAGTCCCACAAAACCAACAAGCTAACAGCCATAACATATACACAGAGGATCCATTAAAGATCCCTGCAGGTCTTGGGTTTGCTGCTTTAATCTCTATGAGCTCCTATGATCGCTGCGATTGATACAGTGGGCCATGTTCTCCTAGTGCCCCTATTTTCCTCCCCTTCTTCCATGGGGTTCCACAATCTCCAAGGTGAGAGACATAATTGGGACCTCCAGTTTAGACTTTCTCTCTGCACATAATATATGACTGTGGGTCTCTATATCTGTTTCCATCTGCTTTCAGAGGAAGCCTCTTGGATGACACTGGACAAGGTATTAGTTTATGAGTATAGCAGAATATCATTAGGAATCATTGATTTTTGCCAGCACATTTAGTTCAATCCTAGGTTTCTGGACTATAAGTTTCCTGCTCCTGACTATCCAGGAAGTGTAAACCATGGGCCCTTGCTTGTGACACTGACCTCAAATTAAACCAGATATTAGTTGGCCACTTCCACAAGTTTTGTATCACCATTGGCCAAACACATTTTATAGCTAAGAGAGATTGTAGGTTGAGGATAGTTGAAGATACAAAAGTACTAGTTGTAAAATGCATAAAATGCAATTTCAAATAGCAATTACTTATAAGTATAATCATTCAGAAGTTTATATTTAAATGGCCGTCTGTTTCTTCACTGTTATTCTTTATCCAGTGAAGTAAAATACAAGCACCCACTTTGAACATTTTTGTGCATGTTGCATCTTTATAAATCTACATAAGGGAACATGCAAAATTCAAAATGGGTTGTTTTTTTTTTCATCTATCCATTTGCAAATACTCAATTCCTGATAATTTCATCTCCCTGTTTTCAAACGAGCTTTTTTTTTCTAAAAATAGGGCATAATATCCCATGTAATATTTAAATGTTATACAGCTTAACATCATTTGAGGGAAAAACTATCAAATTTGCTTTTGCTCAATAGCAAAATATATTTTTAACTTAATTAAATCCTTTCAGTCCAAGAACTTATAAACCATCTTGCTTCTTGTACTGAGGTAATGCACAATACCCAGTAACTGATGGCAATGACAAGTAAAATTGTTTAATTTATAGTGATTTCATACACATATTATTCATATACCTCATTTTGTCACTTTCTCATCTTCCTGACTATACTTAAAAGGTCTTAATCTGGGCTCTTTACTGTGCTTCTCCCAAGTTGCCTTTAGATTTACATTTACTGGTAACTGTTTTACAAGGAAAGAGATCAGACTAAGGTCAAGTAATGATAATTATGATCTCTTGTTGGCTGAGTCTACACATACACATAGTGAAGTGGATAATTGAGACAACTATCAAGATAATTCAAGGCAAAAGGGGATTCTTGCTTCAATTATCTGACTATTTCAGATGAATGTGTTTTGAACAGAATTATCCATCTAATTGCTTCAATTTTCCACTTCACTTTGTCTGGGGTGCCCCAATTTGCTTGGGTGTTCAGTTGATGAATATATCTCCCCAAATCCACTATTTTCTCTTTCCCATTTCCCAATTTTATACTTGCTTAGTCTTTAAAATGTAAGCTCTTTGGAGGAATTCTAGGATGTTTTATTCCTGGAGACTTGAACTGTAGTGAGAGCTTTGGCAATGGTATCTCTCAGGTCCTATGAAAAACTCAGTGGAATCACTTTGTGCATGATTGTGTCTACCTGAATGGGCTTCAAGAAACAAACAGTAGAGTTTAGTGTCAGATACCATATCTGCATATGATCTACAGCCATACTAAAGCTAATAGATATATATAGTATATGCCTAGAGCTGCATCTCCAGAGTAGCAATCCCAGGGACAAGCTCCTTCCTTTTTATCTTGTAGACATTATTGCCTCCGATTTGCTCTGAAAATCTGACTGGAAAAGCACCACTTCCTTCAAGAGGGGACACACACACACACACACACACACACACACACATATAGTATATTTTTGACTGTCTGGGTGCTGCTCCTGCAAATTTCCTGTACATAGCAGTAACTGTTATTAGTCAACAGAGACTGGCTACAAGGAATACTGAGGGGAAAGTGGAAGGTGAAAGAGTCTAGTGGAGTTGCCTGGAGGTGGTGAATACTTATTAAATGAACTGTCAAACTGATTTTCAAAGGGCTCTGTTTCAGAGACCTGTTAATGAGTTGAATTCATTTTCCATGCCAATTACTCAGAGTCTAAGTTTCTACAGTAGCCTGCTGTTAGCCTCTCATGTAAACAGTCTCAGCTGCTTATGTAGCTCTTCATAGAGCCAAGCTGACTCAATGGCTGAGTGAGTTTTCACGTGTTAATACACGTTTATATTGGTAGATTGTTCAACTTCAACCTAGGAAGGTACTTTTCCAAATAAATCTATATACATAGGGTCAGTTTATCTGTATAAATCTACTTAGTGATAGGATACAATAATATTGATAGGATAGTCAAAATTGAATTTAAAAAGGCCAGGGAACTGGGGGTTTGAGAAAAAAACTGCTGTTATATCTCTGTGGTGATAAAAATGCCTTTCTAGTCTCTAAAGTTTAATCTCTATTTTCTAAAACATGACATATCTTTGGTTGAATTACAAGGATTTTCAAATGCTACAATTTTGGCAATCTTTAATAATTTATGATCAGTAATTTTCATTTTAAGAGCAATAATGCTAGGGAATAATTAGTTTTCCTTATATTAGTTATTCTTTGCAGAGGGTTTGAGATAAGGTTTCTCTGTGTAATGGTTCTGGCTGTCCTGGAACTTGCTTTTTAGACCAGGCTGGCCTTGAATTCACTGAGATCCACCTGCCTCTGCCTCCAAAGTGCTGGAATTAAAAGCATGCACCATTACCATTCAGATCTATTAGTGATTCTAAACAAGGACAATTTTGCTTAATAGTGGATCTTGGAAATATTCCAAGACATATTGGTTTCTACATCTGCACGAACCAAGTATGTGCTATTATCATTTAAGAGCTAGAGGCTAAGTGTTACCAAAACAATCCTGAAAAAATTACAATCCTGGAGGGATTGTCATTCATACATCAAGCTATATTACCGAGTCAGAGTGATAAAAGTAATATGTTATTTGCGAAAAAAGACATGTAGACCAATGGAACAAAATATAAGACCCCATATAACTAAAGCCATTTAATATTTGAAAAAGATGTTAAAACATATACTGGTGAGTAAAAATCATCTCCAATAAATGTTTCTGGAAAAGCTGGATGTCCACATGCAGAAGAATTAAAATACACCTGTATCTACCACCTTGCACAGAATCTAATCCCAAATGGTCCGAATATGAAGCCTAAAAGAGCTAGAAGAAAAGATGGGCAGTACCCTAAACATTACACATGTATAGAAAAGAACTTTGTGGATATGACTCAATTTTCAAAATAATTAAGGACAACAATCAACAAGTAACACTTCACAGTTAAAGAAACAATCAACTGGGTGAACACGAAGCTATCAGAATGGAAAAGGATCTTTACCACCTATACATTTAACATAGGATCAATAACCTGAGTATATAAAGAACAATAAAGAATAAATACACACACACATATGAATGGCCCATTTGAAAAGTTGTCCTGGAATCTGAACAGAGATTTCTTAAAAGTAGAAAAAAATTGCTTCAAAGTCTCTCAAAAATGTGTATCATTCATACCAATTAGGGAAATGCAAACTAAAACAACTTTGAGATTTCATCTTACCCTAGTTAGAATTGCAATGATCAATGGAACAACTAACAACAAATAATGAAGGGGATTGTGGAAAAAGGAACTGTTGGAAGGATTGCAAACTAGTACAACCACTGTGGAAATCAGTGTGGAACACTCTATAAAATAAAAGTAAAACTACTGTGTGATTAAGACTTCCTACTTCTGGGCATATTTCTAAAAGACTCTACATTCAATGCATAGAAACGAGCTCATCTATGTTCTTTGCTGCTCTACACAGAATAGCTAGGATAAAGAAACAACACAAATGTCCTTCAATTGACTAATGATGAATGAATAAAGAAATTATGTTGCATGTATAACCATCTAACAAAACTCCAATACAAAGCATGAGAAGCTCTTTTAAGTTGTTGGTTATCCAAGAAATTCCCAAAATATTATATGCTATTGTCATTGTTCTTGGTTGCCTCCAAGAGGTGGAAGGTGACCCCCTACTCCTGAAGACAGCATGTGGTTCAGACAAAAGAACTGATATGAAAGCCTCCTCCCTGAAGACTAGCTTTTATGGTATCAGAAGACACCATAAAAGCAAGCTTCCAAAGGAGGAAAGCAAGCACCAGTCCTATCCATTTATGGCACCCATAAACTAAAATAATGTCCAATATAGTATGTTGACTCTAATGATACATTAGTAGCATGCTCACCTTGGCAGTAACCAACAATTCTCTAATTTTACTTAAGACCCACTCAACAAGAGGGAAATCATGTCTGGTACTGGGAATCTTGTCTACCATCCATAGCTAATGAACTCATGAATGTTGGAGGAGAGAAGAACATAACAGTTGCCACTTTACTAAGGCACCTTAATCCTTAACTACATTGTAAATATTTTTCCTCATACATACACACAGTTAAGTGTAGTTCTCACCTTTTATCCAGGAAATTTCTCTTTTCAACAAAAAGAGACCCTATAAAAGTCACAAGGGAAAAAGGCAGAGTTTTTAAGGCCAATAACAATGGATACATCTACAACATTGCTGAAAAAGGTGCAGGGAAGAGCCAAAGGAACATGGAGTTTGCTGTCAGATTGTGTCTCCTAGGAATGCCAGAAGCTATACTCATAAAGTCTCACCAAAATGAATGTCTAAGAAAGAACTGAACAAAGTCAACAACAATAAAACTTCTAATGAGGAATTCTAATAGGGCCCAGGGAGCCTCAGTACTATAGAAAGAACTACAAGGCAACTAATAAATACTGAACCCAGGATCTGTAATCTCCCCTAGGGAAGAACACGACAATACCAAATGGTCAAATATATATATATATATATATATATATATATATATATATATATATATATATATAATTCAACTAAAATTGTACATAATGATCCCATTATACTTATATATTTAGAAGTATGTGTATGCATTGTAACAACCATTATTGAAAAAGGAGCCCTTGAATTTAAAATGGAGCAAGGTTGGGAATATGGGAATGTATGGAGGAAGGAAAGGAAGGGGAAAATGACATAATTATAGTATCTTTTCAAAAATAAAATGAATAGATAAATAAAATAGCTCTCAAAATATATTAAATTCCTTCAAAAATAATATTATTTGGTACCTACTGACTCAATTCTTGGAACTGTCTTCTCACAGAGGTTGAAACAGGTCCTAGAACCAGCTTCTTGATGTGTTCTTGAGTAAAATAGTTAACATTGTGTTACCTTCATTTCATATCAATAAAATAGTACTAATTAGACTAAGAATAAAACTTATTTTCTAAGACTATGTAAAGATGAAATACACTTGTTTTGTAAGGTTATATAGAGGAAATAATCAATATGTAAAATACATTAAGTAATTTTGTATTTCATATGTCTAATTAATATCTTAGTCTAAATGGCTATTGAGCCTACAAATAAAACACTAAGCATGATTAATAAATGTGGTTATAGTTCTTATGTTAAAAGCTTACTGGACTTTAACTGTGTTGTGAAATTATTAGCAATATTAGCTGTTCAGTCTATATTTCCAATGTTTACTAAACAAGCAATGCACAGTTTAAGGTAGTAGACTTGTCTGATGAAAAGTAAAAATTAATGGTAATAACCTGTTTGATTTTTGTGTATTTGAATTTCTAGAAAATCATCAAACTTAAGCTGGATTTTAGAAATGCGTTCAACATTATAGGTTTTTATAGCTGAATGATTTTGTGTTTCATCAATTTATATATATATATATACATATATGTATATATATATATATAAATGAACACAGAAGAAATCATTGTTTGAATGAAATTGTACATGTATACATGCAGTATATCTATAACAATTCCTGACATAAATAGATGTTCAATAAAATAAAGTTATTATTAGAAGTATGCTGAAACATCAGTGACAAGGAAATAATTTAGTTTTGTGCTCATTGGGTCATCTCTCAGATGAGATTGAACCTGAAGCACTTTCAAAAGATTTCAGATAATCTATTATCATGCTGCATTTTACAGCTGAATAAATCAGTAGCTGTTACCTTTTCAGGAAGAAAGTGAAGAAAGGACTGTTATGAAAAAGGTCACAGATGTGAATTTTATGGACAGTTTTATGAAAAAGCCATTAGATGGCAACAACAGTTCACAAAGTTGTCCTGCTATTTAGTATTTCACCTGCAGGTGCTGACTGACAACTGAAAAATCACAGAAACATAGAAACCCAAGAAACATGGAAACTTCAAGGCCTATGAGATTACATAATACTTGTTCAGGCACATAGAATGCACCCAGTAAATGATAACTTCTACCCCTCTCAAGCCCCAATTTTGCAATTAGAAAAATAAGAGGGAGTGACATTTCAAGTTTACTTGGGTACATTTTTTTTGTGTGTGTGTGTGTGTGTGTGTGTGTAGAAGGGATTACAGAGTCTGAAATTTTTCTCAGAACACCCTTATTCCATTCCATTTTGAAGCAGATTGTTGAACCCTGGGAAGAGAGCTTCAGGTGCAAAATAGCATTCTCTTAAAAGAGCAATCCAGTGCAGTCTATACAACAATTAAGACAAATGCCAATCAGAAAATGAAGACTCCTCCTGCTTTGCTTCTGTATCAGTCCCCTCTCCTCTGTCTGCTAAGAAGTGTTCCAGCAAAGAACTATCTCAGATAGCCATGTCCTTTCCTATAGAGAGGAGATGCCTCTCAACAATTACTTGCCACAGAAGAATTGCTTCTTTATCCTTTCGTACAGCTTTATGATGCTTATAGACTAAAATTCTTAGAGCTTTCAACAACTCTTTGTTTGATAATATCTTCTGTGAGGTTCAGAAACATTGAAATGTATCAGAATCATCATTAGTATACATATAAATGATAGGTTGGATTATTATTCCGCATTTTTCCATTTCTTGTTAATAAGATATAAAAACATTTCTTCCAGGCACATTTGAGGACCATCAAAGTATATTTAAAGTCTATCTGGCTTTTTTTTCACTTACTTTCCCCAATGAAACATTCAGTGAGTATCATATTTAAAATAATTGGATTTGTTGTTTGATTTATCCCCTTTCAGTCCTGTGATCCACCATGAGGATGTGGTACCCTGAACAACCACTGATTTGAGAAGGAAAAGGGTAAGTTAGGAAAATTATAAATCAAATCCATCATGTATTCAAGTGTAAGTAATGAAAAAAATTGGTCAGAGGTTGACAAAATGATCCAGAGACCTATGAAAGAAGGATTTATGCTTCAGTTCACCGACCTTCAAGGATGGCTTATTACAAAGCATCACTACAATAGTTTATACATCATGTAAAGCCTTCAGTGGTTGACTAATGATTATAGACACAGAATTTTCTAGAGCTTACTGGCAGGATTCTCCATTCTTTACATTGAAAGTTTACTATTTGTTTGTTTGGTTGGTTTTGTTTTGGATTTAGAGAAATAACTTAATAGCGATAGCCTTTAGTTATATGTTTTTCTTTTTGCCACATCTCTACCACATGAAACTTTCATTGTGCTTAAAAGATGCCCTGCTGTACTGTTTACTCTATCTAGTACAATCGGTCCTAATAATGTACAAAATAGCACCTCACTCAAACAGCAATTTTCTACAGAAGTGAAAGGTACTTGTGAAATGCAGGCTTTTCTTACATCTGAAAAACTCCTCAATAAAGCTTCTGTAGAAATAGGCTTTAAGATATTTTCCTCCAGCTTTACTCTTTCACTTGTGTATAATTATATTTCAGAACAAGTTGTCTTTTCCAAATCTCACCAAATTCTGGACAATAGATCTAAGGGGTAAAAATTAACAAGATTGATAGCTGTGGGGGTTAGAACATTAGAGCCAAATTGTCAAGGAATCACAATTAGGCTTCTTTTTTTGCATTTATTTTTCAGCTGCAACTAGTTATGGGTCCCCACAGTGCACCTGCACTTTGCCACTGAATATCCTAAAAAAGGCAAGTGGCCAATTATGTTGGCAAGTGGCTAATTATGCACACCAGGAGCCAATTGCGGAATCAAAAATGTACACCCTAAAACAGGAAGACCTCTTTAACATGTTGAGTCTTAGAGTGACATACATACTGTGTATTTATCATTCAATAAAAGAGGCAACAATCATGATCAGGTATCAACAAACATTTATTTATGCACATGCTTATATATGTAGGTATTTATTTATAACTATTTTGCAGTAATCAATTTGCCATATGCTTAGCCAATATCATGATGAAATAGAATCTTTCTGCCCTTAAAAACCTAGAGCTCTGCTAAGATACAGCTTGTAATATGGAACAAAGCCAATAATTAGAGGTGGTGTGTTAGAGATCGGCTTCTAACAAAATAGATTTGCAATGGAATACAAAAGGTTTTTTTTTCCTTTTTAAACCTTTCATTTCTTTCTCAGTGTTGGGGAACAAACTGAGGGCACCATATATCCAATGCCACAAATGTACAAAAGTACATCTCCAGCGTAGATACAGTTTTAAATGAACAGTTTTCTGAATAGTTTCTGGGTCAGACATTGCCCAAACTTACACACAGGTTACTTGAGTAGGCTCAATAAAACAAGATTCAGAATCTCAGGAGGGTTTTACTCTGAGACAGAAAGATGGAGCTAGAGTCACCTCTCCATGTAACATTTATTTTTATTAGAATATTTCCTACATTTGTTTATTGTTCCAGGGTTTGTGATTTTTATAAAACTGTAGTGGACTTTGATGGAAACTACAAAATTCAGATTGTGAACTGAATCAACGCTATTTGTTCTGTCATTTAGAAGGTTTAAAAATAATTAAAATGTCAAATCTAGGACAGGAAGAGCAGCCACTCAAGAAGCCATAGGCTTCTTCATGCTTTAACTTTTAAATGTCAGAAGCACATGTTGTTTGCTATTTCCCCTTCATTGATTTAATCTAAAATTTTTGAATAGTATGACAATCAACCTATAATTGCAAGCAATTCTCCTAAATCTTCTGAGTTATTAAGGGCTAGGTTATCATACAATTCTGAAGGTCCCCTGTAATTCAATCCACATTCCACAGCCTACAAGGGGAATGAATTACCATGGTAGTAGTACCAAGATACATAAAATTGATTATTTTAACTTTCCCCTAATTCACTTGCTCTTTTTTTTAAATGTAGATAAGCCAAGAGAGGAAAATAGTTTTCTTTAGAGCTCAAAGTTGGGTTGCTGCTATTTACTAGTCATTGTGCAAAAGAGGACATACAAAGTGCATGCTCTTGGTAATCTTAAAACAATGAGACACCCATATCTCTGATATAAGTTAACTTAATCCTATAGTCCAAATTTTATAGTGAATTCTAAGTTTTCATAATTTTCTATGTATTGATTGCAGAATGAAAATTAAAATCAAACAATTTTAAGGGTTATTACAAAGAACCAGAGAATGGATATGTCACTGGCAGGTCCTGAAAGAATGGTGGCTTGAACTGAGAATAAAGAAGGTACAAAGAACAAAAATTGTATTGCTATTTTGAAAAGTTTCTAAGTGACACAGCCACTAAACTGTTTGGGGGATATAGCTGCACATTGTTTTTATGCCCCATCCTCAACATCTAATAGATTGTAATGGTAGACATTACCACATTATCTTCATAGCCAACCCAGTATCTGGTACATAGTACATATTCCAAAAACAGATGAATGAAAAAATTGCAGATATCTGTTCAAATATAATGTATGGATTTGCATTAATTTATATTTAGGTTTAAGTCATTGGAAGACCAGATTATTAAGCCACTACTATTAGACAAATGTTCACCTTTCCAGTATGTATCAGACTCTGTAGTAGTCAGTACTGTAATTAATGAAAGGCACATACATCCTGAAAGAGTTCATAGTGTACTAATGGAGATAGACAAATAATATATCATAATGCAGCATGTACAGAATTATATATAACTTGATAGAAATAAATGACTCATTCCCTTTAATTAGTATTTTCACTGTAGATATCTTTCTTTTTTTTCATCTTTCTTTTTTTGTGAAGCTAAGAATTGTTATAGAATATTATTTTCGGGTGTGTTACTTTTGCTTATGCTATGGTACATTTGTTTAATGATGTAAAGATGTGTTGTTCTTGTTTAGGCTTTATTAGTTTAACTCTGTGAATCTGTGATTCTTTGCCTGTTTAAAACAGCTGATGTCTAATAAAGAGCCAATAGTTATGCAAGAGAAAGGATAGACAGGGCTGGCAGACAGAGATATAAATGGAAGGAAAAATCATGGGAAAGGAGAAAGGAGCAAGATAGAAAAAGAAGGGGATGTTTCTAGGGGCTAGCCACCCAGCCAGCCACAGAGTAAGAGTGAAAGAAGAGGCAAAAGGTAGTTGGGGTAATTTAAGAAAAGCTAACAAGAAAAGGGGCGTGCTAAAGCCAGACATTCACAAATAAGAATAAGACTCCATGTGTATTAATTTGAGAACTGTATGGTGCTCTGTCCCCTAAAAGCCAAAAGAGTATAAAAACAAACAATGTTTTGACACTCTAGCATGGGACAAGAGTAAAAGAAAACAACAACAACAAAGCATCATTTTAAATTCAGGACTAAAAAAGAAACTAGATCCCAGTCCTCACCGACTGAAGATATTCATCCATCCTTTCAGAATAATGTCATAAAAATTTCCTTAGAATGTGGATTATAATGGATTTTGGTTGTTATTCTGCCAATGAATAATTTATACAAATTATTTAATCTACCTCAACCACGTTATTTTTAATGAAGATAAAGTCATTTCTATTTAAATTTTGAAATGATTCAATATGCACATGCTGCATAAGACAATACATAGTAGTTGATAAATACTAATAATTCTTAATTTATTCTTTCAACAGACTTTCCTTTCAACATACATACATACATATATATATACATATATATATATATTTATCAATGATGTTTCTACGTTCTGGAAATGTAAAGCAGCACAGTTCCTGACTTATATATTGAAAGTGTAATAGGAAATAGATAATCTAGGAGAAAGAACAAAATTTTATTTTATTAGTTTATCATAATACAAAAAATAGCTTTGTAAAAAAGATAGATGACTGCGTGTACTTTATTAATATTAAAGAACACATTTCCTTTTAGTCTTTGATTACAATCAGAGGACTTTGATTACAATTAGTGGACTCAGGTTACCTTGTTATGGGACAAACACACACACACACACATGCGCGCACACACGCGCGCGCGCGCACACAGAGAGAGAGAGAGAGAGAAAGAGAGAGAGAGAGAATAGCAATGCTTAAAGAGAAATTACATGAGAACTAAGATTCTAAACAAACTAAAGTGAATTGAATAGCTACAGTTGCTGTAGGGAGTTAGTATAGTATAGTATAGTATAGTATAGTATAGTATAGTATGGTATAGTATAATTAGGAACATAGAGTCAGATAGCAACATTTGTTGCCCACTCTAGCATTTACTAACCCTAAATCTTACAAAATTTTCACCTCCATTGAGAACCTGTATTTCCAGAATGGCAAAAAAAGATGGAGATAATACACATTAGGACTATTATGGGAATTGAATGATTTAATATATAAAATACATAGGATAATGGTATGCAATAAACAATAGCTATAATTACACAAACAAATGTAATATCATTAAAGTTGTACCACTCTTGTAAACTTTTGACACTAAAGTGGAAATAATAGAAATAATGGGAAGTTTACCTTTAATTAGAAAACAATGGGCTTGTGAGTGTAGATCAGAAATATATAAGTATTCCTCTTTTAAAACTGGAATTGTAACTATAGGTTAAGTGACCTAATGATGAACAGATCCAATGAATGGATGTGTCTTTCAAAGAAGGAAGCAGAAGAGAAAAAAAAAAACTTTAAATGATTGGCCTTGGTAAATTACTGTTGGCCTTGGGTAAACAAGATTTAGTATAAAAAATATTACTAGGAATGAAGTGATTTCTGCCATTTTCAAAATGTTTCTGAGAATAACGTAGAGACCTATAGTATGAAAATGTTACTATTGAACAATTCAACAATTCAACAAATAATGATTTGTTCCATTAGAATAAAATTGTAGACTTGGAATTTTTTTCTGTATTAAAATTAGATCATTATGATACTCACAACTCATTTTTATTTTCTGTCCAACTGTTGTTTCTGCTTTCCCCTAAAATGTTGAACATAGAAAATTCTAATTCATATTATCTTCAAGAAGTTTAAAATATCACTTTTGAAATGAAATTTTGATCCAGTCTAAAATTGCTCTATGTTCAGTACTTTAGCTGATTGTTTTCTACAACTCAAAGATAACTGGGTTGCAAGGTAACTTAGTAGTGAATGCCTAGTTTAGCAAGTACAAGATCTGTGATTTGTCTCTCAGCATCACACACAAACACACACACACACACACACACACACACAAACACACACACACAAACACACGTGCGAAGATAAATGATTCTCTAAATGACAAAATTTTATGGCCAGCAAAATTGTTTAGCAGGTAGTGGCTCTTGCCATATAAGCCTAGGAACTAAGTTTGATGCTCCAAAACTACATTATGGGAATAGAGAATTAATTCTAGCATATTTCCACATGTAAGTTAAGCACTGACAGCCATGGGTTCCATTTCATGCAGTGGGTCTCAATTCTAAACAGAGAGTGGTTGATTACTCCCACAACATTTATGCTAGTATTGTACCAGCATATCATGCAGTCAGTCAAAATTGTAGATGACAGAGTTTATGTAGCTGGGCTGGTGGTTACATTTTTCTTCTGGTAGCAAGCAGAGTATATTCTAGTACCTTGAGCACTAGTCAGTAGGGGTAAAGGCTATAATTAGGCACAAGCTTAACTTCTCTAGTTCATTTATATATGTAAGTGGTGTCTCCAGCAATAGGGCATTACCCTCACTTTATGGAGAGCAAACCAATAGTCTTGGCAATAGCCTGAGATGTTAAGGGGTTTCCATATGACAGCATCAATGCAATCTCCATCAAAATTTAAACACAATTTCTCACAGAAATGTAGAACAATTATATTATATGAAAACAAAAAAAAAAAAAACAAAAAAAAAAACAGAATAGCAAAAGACTCCTGAGGTTAAAATGAATAAAATACTAAAATAAAATTAAAGAACTTTTGAAGGTAGCACCATCTCTGATTTTCAGTTGTACTAGAGAAGTATTGTAATAAAAATAGCAGGGTATTATCCTAAAATAAGACACACTGATCAATGGAACCAAATTGAAGACAGACCCAGACTTAACTTAACACACATAAGGATACCTGCTTTTTTATAAAGAAGCCAAAAACTACAAACTGGATAAAAGGTAGCATCTTCAACTAATTGGACTGGTCAACATAGATAGCTGCATGAAGAATATAAATAGATCCACATCTATCACTCTGCCCAAAACAGAAGTTCAAGTAGCTCAAAGACCTCAACATAAAACCACACATACTAAACTTGATAGAAGAGAAAGTGGGGAATAGCCTTGAAAACACTGGTACAGGAGATATCTTCTTGAACAAAACACCATAGCGTGTAGACACTAAGATCAACAGTTAATAAATAGAACCTCATGAAACTGAAAGCTTCTGAGGCAGAGGACACTGTCAATAGGACAAAGTGCCAGCCTAAAAGATGGAAAAAAGGAGATTTAAAATTATAAATGATGCAATTTTAAATGTGATGTCAATCTGCTACTGTACTTTTCATTAGTATTGTATTATAAACATCGTTTTAACAATCTAAAACATCTCTTAATTCCTTTCTGTTGAAAGAAACATCATTTATAACAATTGCTTGCTGACTTTAAATCTTATTAAGATCATTTTGAAACAGAAGAAAATGATTAACATAAAATTAAGGCCAATATGACTAAAGCTGAAAGTTGTCATTCTGTGGAATTTATACCAACATACTTGAACTTATTGTGAAGAAGAAATTCTAAAAGCAACAAATTTGGATGGGGATTATACATAGAAGGTGAATCAGGTGTGCTTACATCAAAATACATATTTCAAACATAACAATCATTATATCCATTAGGAAACTTGCAATTTCATTTACTTTATGGCTTCTTTCTTTATATCTCACTATCTATCTGCTTGTTCAGGTAATGGAGATTTTATTATTATTAATAATAATATTATTATTATTTTATTTAATTTATTATTTTAAATGTTGAATCCAGTTCCCCCTCCCTCCCTCTTTCCCGCCCTCTTACCCTCTCTTCCCCCTCACATGCACCCTGACCACTAATACATATTGGACACAGAAGCAAACACCCATACCTAAACACTGAGTTGAACTAAAACCAAGATGCAGAAGGAGAGGACAAGACCAGATTGCAGAAACACATAGAGATAGCTGACCTGAACAAGGAAGAGCTAACGGACCCCCAGACTGATAGCTGGGAATACAGCACGGGACTGACACAGGCCCCCTGTATATGATTTTTATATTTTTAAGGACTGAAATCTAACCTAATGCTCAGACAAAAATTTTTTCATATCTCATTATTCCATAAATCTTTATATACTTTAAAACATTACCAAAGAAAATAAAAATTCATAACAATGAATAAAACAGACATATATGATAACATGGGCAATAATGTTGATTATCTGATAAAAATAAAAAAAAATTATTATGAATCAGTGGTTATAAAGGTTAGAAGGGAGTTAGATGTCTCATGATTATGCATGGACCCACATTGAGAGTGTCTTTACCTTTCTCCAAGGAATAAAAGGTAATTGTCACTCTAAAGACTAGAGCCTTTAAACTGAGTTTCTTGCCGCCACTGAATAATCCTTGTCTTCACAATGAATGGTTTAGTTTGACGTTCTTTTTCATTTTTCTTGTAGTTATTGTCATGGGAACAAATTAACATATACTATACTCTTCTGTATTCTCATTACAGATTTTGTTTTGAGAAAGGAATTGTTTTCTTCTACTTTTCTCTTGTTGTAATGTTTATTACAGGAATGAGCTACAATAGTGTAAGGGCCCAGTGCAGTATGTGAAAGACTATAAACATTTAATAGACTAATAAACATAGACTTTAACCTTTTCAATATTCTGCACTTTGATTGGTTGCCCATACCAATTTATCTCTACAGGTTACTAAGACTGTAAACAGGAGGAATAAAGATGGATAGTGAATCACACTGCAGAAGCTCTGAAAAGGTCAAAGTTGTACAGTTGCTTATTCTTTCACCTAGAATTTATAAGGTTTTCAAATTTCATGGAAGCCACCCTGGATTTTCTTTTAGAACAGGCAAGTAAATATGCTAATGTGAGTCTGATTTTCCTAAATGACAATGAACACAGAAGAAATGATGTGTAACCTTTTCTGTACGACTCCACATATTTATATAATGGAAAGATTTTTTAATTATTTTCCTTACTGAGAGACACAATAGTAGTTATGATTGTTAAATAAAGATGATAAGAGTGTTTATTGTTCATATTTTAGATTGAGAACTAATGGACATCCCAAAACACAGTTTTCAACCTTGGTGTAACAAGACACTATTGTCTTTCACTGTGTTGTCAGGCATGCCAAGAAGACCGGATTACTATGGTAGCTGATGTTGCAAAGTGTCACTTCCTTGCCTTGTTAAAACAAATAAGAGCAGATTCTAGGTAATCTAGATCATAACTCTCTCAATCTTTGGTATTGCAGTCAATGTCTAGGGAATTATACATAATGCTGGGGAAAATCTATTGAAAATGTTGCTGGTATAAGTGACAATTGTAATAGGTGCTGTTAAGGAGAAAATGATGGGAAGTACAACAGTTGTCAATGTTAAAACAGAGATTCTCTATCCACTCTTCTTAAATAAATTTCAGCAAACTCACACCTTACCTTAAACTACAGAATTTAGAAAAGGAAAACACACAAACAGAGCAGTAAGGCTTAATGCCACAGAAGACTAACTACCCATCAAGCCAGACATTATGTGTTTTTGCATGGATTACATTTTTGATTTCCACAGCCCTATTAGATAAAGGTTATTAATATTTCCAGCACATAAAAGAACAAACTGGAACTCCCAAGTTAAAGAACTTCAAAATCACATAATTTATAGAACTGCAACACTGGAATATTAGGGATAATGATGAATTGACTGCTGAATTATTGGAAAATGATTGAGGCAGCTTTTAAAATTGTTAAACTGATAACTTAGTTGGACATGGTAGAATATTGATCTGTAAATCCAGAACTCAGAACTCAGTAGGTCAAAACTACATAGTGAGATTCTACCACAATAATCATGAAAACAAACAAAACAAAATGTGCTTTAAATTATTTTATGTACAAAGCTTCTGAAGATACCATAAATGGTCAAGCAGTGTGCCTTTTTTTCTTTCTCTTCTCTAATCTCCTCCTCCAGGTAGCTGCTGAGATTTAAAACTTGTCTATTCTGGAGGAGGAGTTATTTTAAACTCTAATAGAATTGTCAGAGAGAGAGGGAGGGAGGGAGATAGAGAACTTTAAAAATTAATGTACATATTTTTTTGCATTTCATCAATTGCTTTATTTTCAGATATGCATGACATTAAGATAAAATAGATTTTCAGGGTGCTTGTGTTATGTAGGATTACAACATTACCTTGGCTAGGCATGTAGGTAGCTCAGTAGTAGAGTGCCTTCCTTGACTATTGACAACATTTTTTTAAATTTTTTTTTAATTTATTTTATATAACAAAGTCCATTTAAATAAAAACAAACATTTATAGACAATATTTGGGAATTTGGGCATTGTTCTTTCCAAACTACTTCCTGCTAGTAAGGGGCGCTGTCATGGGGGATTCGAAGAAGATGCAGAAATCCTGGCTGTAGTCTATAAGGCTGCTTTGTCCAGCTGTTTTGAATGTAGGATCACCTGGTACTCTGTTTCAGGCAGTCTGGCTTGATCAAACCACATTAGTCTGGAAGGAATCCACATCTTTTCATTTTCTGTGGAAACAGAAATAGAAATCCCTTTCCCCAGTAACTTGTCCTTGAACTTAAATTTTGGAGTCAAAGCATTTTTTTTAATTTAATTTATTATTTTACATGTCGATCCCAGTTCCCTCTCCCTTCCTCCCTTCATCCTTCCCTTTCTCCCTCCCTTCCTCCCTCTTTCCCTCCCTTTTACCCTTTCTGCCCTCTCACATGCACTCTAACCACCCTCCCCTCCCATCCCCCCACCCCAATTCCATATGTAGGGGAATGCCATCCAGTTGGGGTCATGTAGATCTGACAGGTCATGTGAAGTAGGGACTAGGGCTTCTCTCCTGTCTCTAGATTAAGGCAGTTATTCCTCCATGGGGGTACATATTGTACATAAGTTATTGATATAAATGCATCTGGGGTTAAAAACTGTGTATGTGAGGGCAAAGGGTAACCATGGATGTTGTTCCTCAGGAGCCACCCAGCTCACAAGATTGAAACTGAAAATAGGCTAGGCTGAATATCCAAAAAGCACCAGGAACTCAGCCTATATCACAAGCACTGCCATTAAAACATATGCAGCCACCAAGTCCAGCTCTGTTTGTATGAGTTCTAGAGATCGAACTCAGGGCATCATGCTTGCAAAGGAAGCACTTTACTGAGTAATCTATCTTGACAGCCCCATAGGATGACTTCTGACAAGCCCCAAATGGATTGTTCATTCAACTAAGAACTCATTGCAGCACTGCCCACTATTGCATTGATGTGACTGCACCCAAGTCCATCATTTCATCTCTGTTACCCAAGAGCATAAATGATGACAGTGGCAAGTCTGCCCCCAGAAACCTTGGAGGGGAAAACATGCTCATGACATTGTCTACTGTTTTGCTAGCTCTTTCCTCTAAGAAAATCTTGACTTTGCATCTCATTACTCTCTGTTGTTAACATAACAGTGCTAATACAGGACAACTGAAAATTATTTTTATTCTTCTGATAATTTCTTTCATGAATGTTAGGGAACATATTTCACATCGAGCATATATTCCCCAAAATAATCATAATTTTGAAATAACTCTGCAATCCTTGCACTGTTGAGTGCATTTCAAAAGGGAGGGAAATGAAAACATGCTTTCCATACTTAGTTTCTTTAAACTCTGGAAATTATCCTAATAAGTTAACTAACTAGTCACACTGTAAATATCAATGTCATTTCTCCACAGGTTCCTAAATTCAGAGGAATGAATTAGTACATTACCAGTTCACAAAAAGTCACTATAGAAATTTTTCAGTGAAGCCAGGCTCTTAGATGAAAAAAGTTTGTTAAGTTTTTTTTCTAGTATTTTTGAGCTTTAGTTATTCCTTTCTTGTTTAAAATAAAAGAACAATGTCCTTAAAATTTCTAACAGGAATTTCTGTATCCAAATGTATTTTTCATGCTTGTCTTTGCCTGGTGATTTTATTGTGTCATAAATCTCATGCATGCTGTGAGTAGTACCATCACACAGCATCAACTTGTTGTGGAGTTTGATTTCCAGCATCTTCTGGGGAGGCCTTTCCTCCTTGACTCTAGCAGGAGTTAGTTCAAGAAGTGTTTGACAAAATAATCTTCTAATCGTATAGTAGCTGAAAATAGGGGAGGGTAGCATTTTTACCTTGCTTAGGTTACCTGTCATTTATGCAAATAGAGAGAGGAGAAATAAGAAGGGCCTTTCCAACATGTATTACATTTAATCTTAGATTTTATTCTCTTGAAAATTGTATAAAGGGAAAGAATTCAATATTATCAGACTTGAAATTCAATTGGACAAACTTAAAAATAACAACTTAACATCTGGTTAACTAACAATTACAAGTATCCCAACAAAGAAATGCAGTATTATTAAAATAGCACAAAAATTATGTGCTTATGAATGCATATCATAATACAGCAATTAATAGTAGTTAGCACCTTCATGGACAATACTACATACCCATTTAATTAACAGTTAATTGTGCATACTTCTATTTTCTTTCTGTTTTACCCCAGGGATTGTTATTTTTTGACGCAATACCCTCTATTCATTCCACACTCTTCACACTCCACTTCAATAATGCCATGCTCATAGGAGACACTCAATAAATGTTTATTAAATTGAACGGTGTTTTTATTTTAGTATACAAAGTTGTATATAAAATATGATTATTTATTTAGCTAAAAGTGCTGGATTTTGAAATTTATATATTTATATGTGGAAATGTAGAGAATAGCTTTCAGCTATTATTTATCTTGCTCCCCTCTTGGCACTTCTTAATTTGACACTGAGCTTCGAGTGAGTGCTGCACAAGTCTGACAGCCAGAGGTATGGAGCAAGATCAGGGCAGGTCTAAAGCATTTACAGCAACAAATATTTTACGGTAAGTACTCAGTTTTATTGCAGGTGGGTTGAATTTTTATGTGTTCTTCTAAGAAATAAATGCTTGCATACTATCAGAAAGCAATGACACCATCATTTACAGTTTTTTCACCACAGAGGAGTCACCATTTCTAGCACATTCCTCACTGTCAAATTGGTTAAAATAGTCTGTGTTAAACTATTAATGGTCTCTGAGCTGCATGCCAATTTTACCTTAAAACATGGCACCTTCCCCACAGCAATTTGAGCAACTTAGGTATTTTTCAGAAAATATAGACTGATATTTGTATGATGTGGCTGGGGGCTGGAAAAGTCAATGGAACGGTTGTATGTCTCAGCTAAGACAATTTATTTTAATTATTTTAAGGAAAATTTATAAAAGAGCATGCATTCTTGTGAGTGAGTTTGTGTGTGTGTGTGTGTGTGTGTGTGTGTGTGTGTAAGCAGCTGGGAGAGGTTTTTCTACATTTAACTAGTTTCCTGAAAATATTTCCCACATGTTTGTAATTATTTTAATTCAAAGTATTACATATCTTTGAATATTGCTATTTTCTGTAATCAAATTACATGTGTTTCTCTCCTAAAAGCTTAAAGACAAATTTAACCAACAATTATTATATGTACATGAATGCATTTCATTTGCTTTCTTCACCTATGTCACAAGAGTTTAATTTGTGGGACTGGATGGTGAGCTCATGCACTTTCATACTCTCACACAGCAATGAATGAAACCCATAGCATAGAGTGCCCTTCAATTGTGAACAGGATGCCTATTGATATTAATGAGCTTTTTGCACAGATTGTGTGTGGTCATTTTGTGTGGCCTGAAGTGATCATTTTGTTGTGATTGCATGTTGGCCATTGCAAAGCATAGTGTGTACACCATTTTCAAATTTCTAGGGCTGCATAAAGAGGAAAAGTACACTAGAAACTTGGAGATTACTACTGTTTTTATTTATAATTGTTTTACTATATTCTCCATGTTAGCCTTAAACGTGGTAGTTTGAAGTGCCAATCAGATGTACAGAGAAAGATGTAAAGATATTTTTAATTCATCATTTTAAAAATACTTTGTTATTGTATTTTCAATTAATGAAAATAGAAATTTTTGCAGCTCAACAGAGGACTTCAACATATGTTATGCAGAAACAGAGTACTAAGGGGTAAAGTATATCACAGGTTTTGATCAGTTGAACTTTCACTTTAGGCAAAAGGCTGAAGTTCTCAAGGTGGAAAATGGGTCCTTTGTCTTGTAGACCTGCCTTTGGAAAGTTAATGGGAACATCTGTAAAGTAAACACTGCCTAGTCCTCCATCACCAAAGATAGGGGAAAAAATCTGGGCACTTGAAAGGCTACTTTTAAAATACAGTACAATACAAAACAAAACAAAAATCTAATTTCACTTTTGAGGTAAAATTTGGAGTATTTCAGGATTTCTTTCTTGAAATATCATGTAAAATGTAGGTTAAGTTTATTTATAATTTCAACCATTCTCAACTCAGTCAGACACTCAGAATTTAAACTTTCAGATTACAAACTCAGCCTTTTTTCCTATGACGAAAGGAGGGTATTTGTAGAGAACTGCTTGCTATTCACAGTTGAGCAGAGCAAGTTAAGCCTTACCCTTTAACAGTGACTAGTGTGTACATCACAGAGTCACTACAGCTCATCTCACAAATCTGAAATTTCCCTTCACTTTTTATGTATCATGCCTCTACCTTTGGTTCGGTTAGTTTCTACATGTATATATTTATATACATCTGTGGCAAGACATTTGTAAACAAAACTAATGATAAATATGAGCACTAACACCATGATAGGTAGATCAAGAATGACAAAACATTAAGAAAAATACTACTACTCTGTGTAACAATTCTAACAGAACACAACTCTTTTTGTGCTTTTTAATCATGCAACAGTTGAAGCCAAATAAACTACTTTATCTAGTTATAGCACCCCTAATTTATATGCTTTAAAACATTATGTCAATAAGTGATCTTTACAAGCATCCAGTGTTGTCTGTTGTCTGTGTTCATACTGAAACAGTATACAAGAAAACTTTTATCAAAAATAACTATGTACAATGAACTTTTTAATATTTGGAGGAGGATACTAAAATGTATCTTACAAATTTACATTTAAAATTTCTTTTTTCTGTGTGTGAAAGGGAGAAAGTTGAAGGGCTATATAGATATGGGAACCAGTCATATTTAATGGCTTTATAATATATGAAAAATATCTAATGGATTATTAGAGATAATATATTTCCATGATCACCTTCCTTCCAGGAATGAATGATATAATATTCATTGCTAACAATGTAAACAGCTACATTCTATGTGTGTGTGTGGTGGACTAAGGTGAGGATCACTGAAACTATGCTTTTGATATATATATATATATATATATATATATATATATATCATACATACACACACACATACACACACACACACACACACACACACACATATATATATATATATATATATATATATATATATATATATATATATATATATATATATAAAGGTTTTAATGAAGTTAAGTCTTTCTCATTTCAGTTACCTATACAGGAATAATGTGGGCACAATTTGAATATCTAGAAGGTTGAAAAAACATTTTTAATTAGTTGACCAATATTCTTATCTTTGAGGACAGTCTGTTTGTTGGTATATTGAAGAGGGTTTGGATGTAGGATATGTGGATGCATATGGTTCAGGGTATGGATTTATAGACATATGTTAAAAATTGTTGAGTTCACCTCAAAATAGCCTACCCCCTTCTTTCTTTAGAGGGTGTGATTATCTAATTATTTTCTTGGTAACAAATAGTGTTGTGAATAGAACATGGCATTCAAATTAATGAGTTATGTAGTATGTGAATGGGTATAAATTCTATACTTGTATTTAGGAAAGAAATGATGATGAACAATTGTCTTTTCATTTCAATACACATGGGGCTTAATTATCCTTTCAGGATAGTATTTTGGGTCCCTATATTTATTTGATTCTTTCACAATTCTCAGTGGTGGTAGAAATGAACTGAATTTGGTTTTTCAGGCTAGGTTCTTTTAAACAGTCCCATGAGTGTGGAAATATTCTACCATCCATGTTTTTTGAAAAAGTACCTTAATTTCATTTTATTTTTAAAATACTTAAAGGATTTTGAACATATTGTGTATTCACTTGTGTTAATACTTTGAAAATTAACATCTTTAAATAAGTAAGTTGAAGGGTTGCTACATTAAAAATACTGTCTGGAGCATGTATAAAAAAATCTACTCTTATTTTACAGAGCACATGGGTATGAATGGTAGCAATGATTTCTACAGTGTTTCTTTTTCTTCTTTAGGGAGTTTTGGAAATTATTCCATATGTGCCTTTAAAAAGATCTGAGAAGTGGGAGAAATGCGCTTTTCTCTTTTGCAAGCTACTTTTAACCTCTAGCTATTTTCTAAATTCTTGTTCTCCTTGTTCTCATCTCTCCTTCATATAAAAGATATTTTAAGAACAAAAACATATGTTCAACTTGTAGCACTACAAACAAAGCAACAATGGCAGACTAGAGAGCAAGGAAAATTTTGAATGCTCAATATTTTTAAGGAACAGTGTTTGCTTTTATTAAAGACAAATACTCCCCATGCAATAATTTAGGCAATAATTGTCTCAGTCTTGTTCTTTGTAAAGGTATGAAATGGATTTCCTTTGATAGTATTTTTCCTCTTTTTGTTGATAGAGAAATAACTTATGAAATTTAGTAATTTATCTCTCTTTGTTACTTATGCATATGTATATAGAGAACCAACCTCTGTAGGTATGTGTGGATAGGCTGAAGTTTCTTATCTGTCTTTATTTACATATGTGTGACACATGCATATTTACTGTAGTCTCATATTACTCTCCCTTACAAATTCTCTATGTTTTATTACTCTGACATGTTGTTGGGGTTGATAATTTTGGCCGTCATAGCATTATATATGATTAATTGTTACTGTTCCTTTTAAATCCATCAGTTCTTTCCAAGAGAGTGTTACAATTATAAAGGCCTGAAAAAGCCAAGAAAAAAGCCACTTCTGCAAAGGTATTGGTGGGGAGCTGGAAAAGAAGCAACCTCAAGAAAGGGAAAGCCCTATGCAAAAGCATCAACAACACTAGATTTTTAATAATAATATTCTCATTATACAGAGGTTGATAAGGTCATCATAAAAGACAGCTAGGTTATGGCTAAGAAGGCAAAAGGCAATAAGGAAAGTAGCCTTGAGATACATTGACACATGTGTAATGTATATTAACATATTAATAAAGTGCTGATGATTTCTATGTCTATATAGTCATATAAATGCCTCCTAAAATATCTGCATATGACTTCACCCAAAAGTTCAGGACAAACTAAAATTATTTGTTGTGTGTAGTTCTTTGATAAAAAGAAGTAATATTATAATCTACTAATTTTTACAAGATGTTTAATAAGAAATAAGTGGTTATATGGAGCAAAAAAGAACTAGCAGCTTGTTAGTATAGGCTTTGTACTTGTAGATACAACACTATAAAATCAATATTATGGGGCTGGAGAGTTGACTCACTTTAAGAGCGCTTCTTCCTCTTCTAGAGAACTCAGAGTTGGCTCCTTGAATCCATTTTGGGTGGATCACACCTGCCTTAAATTCCAGGGCATGGAATACCATCTTCTGACCTCTGTGAGCAGTCACATACATGTGGCATATACTCACAGAAACACACAAACACACACACACATAAAAATAATTTTTAAAATCAATATTACATATAAAGAAGAATATGCATGAATATACATGCAACATGTGGCACACTTTGTAGAAAACAGTGATATGTGTATATTTTACTATATAGCTGTAAATAATCAGGCAATCTATAAAAGTTAAGGTATCACTTGTGATAATAATTACCTATTAAAGTGATTAAATAATTATGATTTGTCTAAGAAAATTATCTCTATCAGAGTATTGTAAAAGGGGTCTTTATTACTGGAAATTTTTATTTTGTTTATTTATTCAAATACAAACCAAAAATAGTTGTACAAAGCATGCTTGTACATCCAAAACCTTAAAATAGAATTTTCTCATATTTGGCAAGTCACTAATTAGCTAACACTACAGGTGACAGTCCCTGAAAGGATTTATGAAATCACTAATACATGTAAAATTATATATGGGAATGGAAAGATAATTATAATAAATCAAAATTCCCCCAGTTGTCTAATATTCTTTTCTTTTCCCTCTTACAAACTGGATAGAGATTGAAATGGTTTATTGGAGGTTTCTGGATCCAGGAGCACCTTAAGACTATCACTACATAAAATCAAATCCAGGTACCTTATTAGAAAGGCAACTGTCAGGGGTGGGGAGAAAGAAGGATGAGAACATATAAGAAACATAGAAGTCCTGGGAACGTTTGGGTCTAATTTTGGGAATGGCAGCAGGATGGTGTGGGGTGTGGGAGAGTAGAATAGAAGACACTGGTTAACAAAGACATTGTGTTCAAGGAGAACACTAATAGTCTTACCCACCTGGCTTTTCCCCATTTAGGTGCACATTTTATGTGATCACATAGATGTGGGTGCACAAACAGGTATTGTGTATGAGGGTATATTTCTGAGTCGAAAGGGCAAATGTCAGAGGAATAGAAACTAGAATCAAAAGAAAAACTAATGATTTTAAGCCGAAGCAAAGCAAATGCTTTGCTCACCCAGGACATATCTCTTTAAATGCTCCACTTTACACACAACACAATAAGGCAAGGAGAAGAAAACATTTTTTTTTGGAAAAATGTTTTATTTAAACCTTTTAAATCTTTTACAACAATAAAATATTGCGTCAATATAAATCCCTTGACTAAAACTGTTCACATCAAACATTACAGCGAATTGTTTTCTTTTTGACACCCAACTCATCTTTGAAACGATTTCTATTTAAACACAATGCAGAATTTATTGAAAATAAATAATTGTTGGCAACTGCAATAGGCAATTTGAATAAAATAGTTGAAAAAGCAACTCTTAATGAAAATAGCGTTTATTATACATCAGTACTAAATGAATAAACTAAATGATCTTTTTAAATTAATAACTTCAAAAACGTTTAATATACAAAACTGTACAATTATAAAGTCGGCAGAAATATTTGGGTTAACTCAGGTTTGAACCATAGCGTTTAACTGCAAAGAAAAAAAGAGTCAAACAACCCACCATCCTCGAACATTTGTGAAACATGAATTACGAATTCAACTAGGAAAATAAAATTGCAGAACTAAAACCTAAAAGTAAGAGAATGCAGAGGCTTATAAAAAAGAATGAAAGAGGAGAAAAATAGAAAGGAAGAGAGAGGAGAGAGAAAGAAAGAAAAGGAAGAAAGGAAGGAAGGAAGGAAGAGAGAAAGAAAGAAAGAAAGAAAGAAAGAAAGAAAGGAAGGAAGGAAGGAAGAAAGGAGAAAACAGCAAAAGGGTCCGGGATTTGAATTAATATATGCTCTTCGACCTGCGGCTAGAGGAGACACAGTGTGGTCAACCAGAGGCCTGGCAGCCCATACTAGCTCATTTTCTATAAGGGGCACAAGGTTTTCTGGTCCTTAGGTAGTTTGAAGCTTTGTCTACGCAGCTGCGCCTGCAGGCTGAATCCTGAGATCAGCCTGGCTTGCTGAGATCCCCTTCAGCTCAGGCCTGCCATGCCTGGCTGGCCATGGGTGCTCCACTGGGCCAGCCAGCACAGAGTGCTTTGCTTGTTGGGGATAAGGTGCACCTGTGTACCTGTCCTATGGACATGAGAGAAAGCTAGCCATAAAGCCACGGTAACCGCTTAATTTTGGGATCTCTACATAGCCTAGCGAGATTTTTTTTAAGTTTTTTTTTTTTTTTTGTATACAGTAATATGATACATACAGCTATCTACACACACACGTTTGCACGCACACACACACACTCACAGAAATACATACACACATTTTTTTTTTTTTTTTTAAGAAAAAAGCTTAAACTCAGCCGCCCAGGCGCTCCCTAGCTCGCTCAATCTTCGCCATGGGCTTCCCCAGCTGTGCTTGTCAAAGAGGCTGAGATAGGCTCCCCAAGAGCTCACTCAGACCTTGGTATGTACAAGAGGGAGGAGGTGGTATGTGGCTGGACCAGGATCTCCTTGACTTTTGCCAGTCATTTTATTGTTGCTCCGCACTAAGCAGGGGGTGCATGGACAGTGTTTCTCACCCTGAAAGCGAGCCGCGAACTGGGAGGCGCTGGCCTAATCTGTCGCCAGCGTCTTTGGGTCATGGTCTCCGGTGAAAGCCACCATTTGCGAAGGCAAAGTCTTTCATCTAGGAGAGTGTAAGTGGGATAGCACAGGTTGTCAACCTGACTATGCTGGCAGCCTGTGGGAAACTTCAGGCACAGGCATTTACGACTTCGGTGAATTCAAAATCCGTCTGGTCCCTCAAACCCCATTCTTCGCATGCCACTGCTGAATCCTTCTGGGGCACCAGGATTTAAGCTGTGGAAACCTTGAGAAATTCCACAATTGCGGGGGTGGGGGGAGGCGGGGGCGGAGGAGAGGAGGCAAAAAGCAGCGAAATAGCCTGTCTTAACTCCAAGCTACTTTGCAAACCCATTCAGTTTGCTTGTTCTGCCCATATAGGCACTCAGTCCCAGGGGGAAAAAACAGAAACAACAACTTTCTCCATCCTATTCTCTCCTCCCCATGCAGATTCGAAAGTGTGGGAGTGCAAGAGGTGAACATTTTTCTCTTTCCTCCTTTCAGCCTCCCCTCCCTTTTTTAAGCAATTAAAAACCCATCAGCTCAATGAAGAAATAATAATAATAGCAATAACAACGTGGAATGGTCGATTAGATACAAATTATCTCACAAATATTGTGTACAGCTTGTAGTAAAACACCGCAGACATTTAGAAACGCTATAGAAGTTTTAAAAAATGCAAAACTAGTCTATTGTAAAACAGATTTCACCTGAAATACAGCTGCTATAACCAAGGCGCTGAAAGGTTATTCATAGGCACACATCTGTCTTCCCACCCTCTCCCCCCCCACCCCTGTTACCCAGCTCCTTGCCCCTTTTAGAGGGCAACCAAACAAATCTTATTCAGAGTAAACAATATATATTGATCAGCAAAGAAGGTTGGGGGGAAATTGCCCTGGCAGCAGGGAATATGAGGTCCCCACCTGAACTGCTTAATATAATTGTGTTTCCGAATTGAGAAGTCTGAGTGTGTGTGTGTGTGTGTGTGTGTGTGTGTGTGTGTGTGTGTGCGCGCGCGCGCGTATGTGTGTTTCCTTTCTTAACATAAGTTAGAAACCCCATGAAAGAAAGAGCTAGCAAGATAGAAAGATAGCAATAATAAAGAATGTAATGATGAAAGGAAGGAAGGGAGAATGATATTCGCACTGTTCCCAGTGCTGCGGGCCACCTCTTGGCTTCCTCCAGTCAGAGATCGTGGCAGGATGCGTCTGTTTTCACAGTGTGCGAATAAACCTCATGTGGCTGCTGATCCCCTGGTGGAGTCATTCTTTTCTCTTTTTGTCTTCTATTACAGAACCAGACACGCACCACTTCTTTCTCCAACTGGAGGCTGTCTGCCAGCGAGGATATCTCCTGCGCTGCAGGCTTGGGACACTTGAGGAAATGCGTTTCCAGTACGCCCTTGACACTCACCTCGATGGAGGTTCGCTTCTTGCGCTTACGGCCCTGGGCAGCGATCTTGTCAATGCTGGTAGGGCTTCCTGTGGATGAATCAGCCTCCTCCAGCCACTTATTTAGCAGGGGTTTCAGCTTGCACATATTCTTGAAGCTCAGTTGCAAGGCCTCGAACCTGCAGATGGTGGTCTGGGAGAACACATTGCCATACAGTGTGCCCAGTGCCAGCCCCACATCGGCCTGCGTGAAACCCAACTTGATTCTTCTTTGTTTGAATTGTTTGGCGAACTGTTCCAACTCATCAGAGGTTGGAGTCTCCTCATCCGAGTGGTCCTGGCAGTGGTGTGAGCCTAGCTCACCATGGTCTGGGGGCTCCCGGAGCACTGGATGCAGGCTCTGTGTGGAGGCAGCGGCTGGTGGTGGAGTGAGTCCCCCGTGCTCCAGCATACCACTCACCGTGAAACCTGGCTGCGAGTACACGTTGAGGGGTTGGCCGCTAGAAGTGATGGACGAGTTTGGAGCTGGGCTTGCTCCCCAGGCATTCGGATGGTTGGTATGGGGCGAGTGGTGGGCTACGTGTGGCGAGCGGTGATGGATGATTGCGCCCAGTTGCAGATCTTCGCGTCCTGGCTTCACATCCGGCTGGTCCAGGGGGCTGGTGGCCAATGTGGAAGACCACGGGCCCCCGTCGCTCAAACTGGTCACCCAGTGGTGCCCGAGGGGATGCCCATTGCTGGGAACTCCCTGCAAGTAATCACTTTGGAGAAGTTTCTGAGGATTGCGGAAAGGACTTCCCTGCTGCATGCCCGCAGAGTCCGCATGGACCAGGGAGCTGGAACTGAGAATGCTGTAGGGATTCGAGGCAGCTGTGGCCATGGTCGGTGAGGATCCTCTACTAGTTATAATGTGGCAAAGGGAGCAGCTTCAGCCTTTGACATCTATGGTGCGGGGAACCAAAGCCGCTCGCGCGGGTTACCGGCACCCGCCAAAGCCAATAGCAGTGCGACTTGGCCTGGCCAGGCATAAACACAGCCAATGGTGGTGCGGGAGGCCGAGCTCACTTTCCAAATTAGGCTGGCGAAGCTCGGGAGTTTCAGAGAGACCCAAGCAGGAAGTGAATCAATCTTCAGGCTCCATTGGCTGCCTAGCTCAGAGTGGCAGCGGCTCTTTTAGTTAACCCTTTCCCCCCTCCTGAAGACTACTTTTTTTTTTTTTTTTGAGATGGAGAAGGAGTGCAAGTGAGGAGGCTAACTTTTGTTTCAGATATCCCTTTAGCTTATTTAAATTAAAAAGAAAGAAAACAAATTATAATGTCATTTTTATCTTAGTGCATAGAATTTTCAAGTTTAGTCAGCACTCTGGCACTCTGGGTTACTGCATGGCAGGAACTCCAAAATAAAATGCATCTACAAACTTTGAGCAAAGTAATGTCTCAGGTCAAAACCCAAATAAAATATTCATAATCCAATAAAAGCTATTTCAATTTATTTTGATTTTGTAATATATTTATTTATAAAAAACTAAAAATCTTTAGGAAATAGATTTCTGTTTTTTCCCCTTAAATTTTTGATCCAGTGTGTGAGGAGTTGAGAGTGTGTAAATGTAAATTTTAATGTGATCCTTGCAAGACTCAGTCAGTTTGAAGTTTGCTGCTTAATTGGGAACCTGGCTTTATATTTGCTCCCCTGTCAGTTCCCATCAGAGGTCTCTCAGCTTATGTCAGAGGCACTGCTTGTTGAAGCCCGCAGATGTCTTTCACACTCACCCTAGACACTGCCGAAAACCTGCTCCCTCACTCCCAATAGGCAGATGGGAAAGTCTTCATCATACCATGCCAACCCATTGTTGTTCCCTTGCAAAACTCTTTGAAACATTTACATTCTGCTTCCTTGCTAGTGTGAGGGAAATATTAAGAAACGTAGTTCCTCTACTGTTCTTTGAAAATTTAGAGAATCGGAGAGAGATATAAGCAGAAAAAAGACAGGAGAGGGAAGGGGATCAGAAAAAGGTAGCTGGGGGGGGGGTAGAGAGAGAAAGTGGAAGAAACCCCTAGAGAGAGATTTTGGTGGATAGGCATCTTGCACAGCCTTCCCACTCCTCTACAGCTGCCATAAAGCTTGAATTAGCTTTCAGCCTGGGACCGGACTCTTTTCAAATTTTGATTAGGGGAAAGACATAGCCTCCTAGGCTTTTCGGAGTTAGAGAAGAGCAAGTGCATATGCTCCAGAGCCTCATGCAAACGTGTTGCTTGCAACCTGAGTTGGGGAAAATACAAAGATTTTAGAATTATACTAGCTGGGGAAAGACAATAAATACACAGTACCTCACACCAAATCTGAAGTTTTTTTAAAAAAAAAAATGACCTTTCCTTCAGTAATTTTGAAGGCAACCTAGCTGTGTAATTATATTTGCTCTTACAGAAGACGGCATCAGAGTGCCCTTATTGGTTTGAAATTCCATTAAATATATTGCAAGAGCTCCTAGGTTAAGCTTGATTTAAATTTGCATACATTTTCATATATTTAGCTGAAATAAAAGAAGGCTTGCAGCTACCAGAAAGTCATTAAGGCATTAGTTTCTCTAAGAAGACAGATCTGAAGAAAATGCAAGAAAATGAGAAAAAAAATTAAAGCAAGGTGAGCTTATTCTGCCATTCCTTTATATAGCTAAGAAGCATCTATTTCATGTGAAACTGATGATTATTTTTATGACAGTACAAAGTAATAGGAGCAGGGATTGGTAAATGTAAATGTGCATTTGTTAGGTGAGAAAACCTGGCGTCTGTTTGAAATCTTTTGCTCTCAAAGACAAATGCTTAGTAATTATTGTCAGAGCAGATCTTTCGCCATCCTCCCTGCTTCACCCTGCTCCTCATTGAAATTGTAGGTTCATTTGCCGATGCCCTATTGTAAGGGCTTATCTGCTTTTAACCTAGAAATCGATTCATTCCCTCTGCCTCTCTCTCTCTCTCTCTCTCCCTCCCTCCCTCCCTCCCTCCCTCAGTCTTTTCCTTCCTCTCTCCCTCCCTCCCACCCTCTGTCCTTCCCTCCCTCCCTCTTAGACTCTTGTGCGCAGGCACTCTCTTTCTCTCCATCTCTGTGTGTCTGTTTCTATATCTCTTCTCTTTTCTGTGGAGGAATGAGGTAGGCTGTTTCTTACTGCTGAATGTATGCGTCATTTTTTTTTTACACAAATGCAATCCAAATTTGCCTGAACTTATGCTTCTAAATAATAAGAACTCATTAAAATCAAACAAAAAGAAGTTTTCGGTGCTCGATTAGACTGCCTGTTTGATGATCGTTTTCTAGTATTTGTTGGGTCAGCTGAAAGGTCAGAGGAAATGTGTTGAAGAAACCGTATGTGTAAAACTCAGATCATGATTATTGCCATGTTGTTGGTATGTTCCCCACCCCCACCTAGCAGCTGCATTTGGGTGAAAAAAAATTGCTTATCTCAGTCTGGCTGTTAAGGAGGTGAAGATAATTATCATCTAATAAAGCTTTTTTTTTTTTTTTTTTTTTTTTTTTTTTTGTGAAAAGGGATCCTTATCTAGTTCTGACTTACATGAGTGTTTGTAGTCCACATTACTCTTAGTTGTGCCCTTGCTTTGGTAACCGGCTTTTTCTAGAAAAGCAAAAGGAGCTCAGACCATTACTCTCCAGTCTAGAGGTAGGAAGAGGGTAGTGAGGAGGATACATCTACACCCAGGAACAGGTTTTTCATAGCCCTGTATTCTACCCTTTAATTTCAAGATTGATGTATATTAGGAACAGCAATCTGTATCATCTCTTTCCTTTTTACTTACTTTCCCCCTTCTTCTCTTGCATCTTCTCTCCTTTCCCCTCTTCCTCCTTCTCTCACTTAAAATTGTTTTGATGAATATAAGTAATGCCTATCTTATTAGGTGCAGTTACTCCCTGTGGCATCTATAAAAAATCCTCCCTGGAATATGACATATTTTTCTTTTTGAAGAAAATATCTATATGTAGTCAAATCTTCTTGCTCTTCTAACTAATCTACTAGAGAGGTTTCCTTCGCCCTCTCCTGTCAGTCTAACTTCCCAAGTGTAACAGATGCTGCTCTCAAGCGCTCCTTTCTGTGGCTTCTCTTTATTCAGCCTTGCATATTTCTCCCCATGATCTGGGTTTCCATAGAGAGAGGAATAAAAGGGGGGACCATGGTCACAAATCCCCTGCCCCATGCAAAATAAAAGAGCCTCATTCAATAGACGACCCTGTCTGGACATGGGAGAAAAATAAGTCCAAGCGAAGCTACTGTTGCAAAGAGCGGGTAACTTATTTTTCATAGACTGCAATTTGCCTTAAACTCCAAGTCACCCCTACCAAGCTTGATATATCTCCTATATCTCCGGCATCTAGGCTAAAGAAATACCTTGGTGTGCTGCTCACCCAGATCTTGAAGTTCACTCCTGGTCCTCACTCTGATTCCCCTATCCCCTCTAGAGCTAATGGTTTGAATTTTATGACAATAGCTATCAAACCTACCAGGCTGGGGCAGCTAAAAGTCGCCCTACATAGGAACTAGGCTTTGAAGTGGAGGGACTGTAATTGTCACCAATCCACTTTCTCCAGCAAGACTGTAGAAGTTTCAAATCCTGGGTCATGCAAGCACTGGGCAACATTATCATTCCCTGTTGAGTTGTTTCACACTCCAGTTTCCCACCCCACATTTTTCCATACCCCTTCATTCTTTTTCAATGGGGGCAATACAATTCATTTTGGAAAAGAAAGTCAGATTTGCTTGATTTATTTTCGTTTATTTATTGGTTGAGGGTTTCAGATGGCTTTCCTTCCTAACAAAATTAAAGGACACAAGTTTCTGAGTGTCTTTGCAGAGGCTCAATCCCTCTTGTTTCCAAGTAAGGAAGGATTCACAAAAGAAATGAAGCAGATTAATGTGGTTCAGGTCTCGCTCCTGTAGAAGCATGCTAGCATGGCTCCAGCTGGGCAGCCTGCATCCAGACTCATTCTAAAATCGCCCCAGCCATGGTGACCATGACTCTTTCAGATTTAATATTTGAGTGTAGATTATGAAGCATTCACATTATGTTTACAAATTGGGGAAGGGAGGAGAAAGGCTGTCAGGAGCTGAAGCTGGCAGAGGGTGGGGGTGGGGTCGGGAAAGGAGTCTAAAAGGCCATATTTCATTGTGTGCAATATAGCATGAAGGTGCAGACAGTAGGATGTGGCATATGGGCATGACCTCTAGGCCAAAAACTTCACTTTCACCACAAGTTTACTTTGCAAACAGGACAAGTTATATTGGGTTTTCTAGGGACAAGTGCACATTTTCTTTTTGAAAGCTAGGAGCTCAGAAAGAAGTGGAAACAATTGAACAGCTTCCTAAAGCAGCAGGGAAAGAAGTGTCCCCCCCAGTATCTGTACATTAAGCTCAAAAGACATTTTGGATGGGAGGCACAGCTACATTTCAGAGCATCACGCTGGTTACTGTGGCTCCTCTTGTATAGCCCACTCCTTCCTTCCTTTTCTCTGTCTTGTCCTTTTTTCCTCCTTCCTTCCCTTTTCAGCTTTCTGTCTTTATATTCTTTCCTTTTTAAAAACTATGACAAGGTAAGGAGCTCATAATATTCTGGGGGATAATTTCAAGTATAATAATTGAGACAGCAGTGGTTAATACCAATGACTGAAATGCAGTAAGTTCATTTTAAGGGTCTCTGTTGTCTTTTCTTGAATGTGAAGTATCAGTAGCATGCTATAGAATTGGTAACAGATACAGGGTTAATGTACAAAACTACAATGTTATTCATGGCAATTTTAGTATGAATGTCAGAATCTGTGAGAACTAGACATTTGCTAGTTAAATTTAATGTTGATGAGGGAAATGCTATGGCATTGTGTATCTGAGGCACAGACAGGATGGTTAGAATCTAAGAAGAGACAATAGAGACGCTGGCTGCTTAGGGAAATGATGCTTGTTTCCGCAGCTACATTCCTAGATCTCCTTGACCCAGTCTCAGTTTCTCCCCTGAGGTCACTCTTCTCTTGCTCATGCTATTGTCGGTACATGAACCCTGATCTTATGGGGTCCCAGGGAATGAACTCTAGGGAGACAAGACTGTGTAATACTCAGCATGGCTATTACCCTCCCATTAGGAATTGAGGTGTCTAAGAATAATTGTGAGGGGGTTGGCTGGCAGTCACTTGTTTTGCACTGCTAACTGAGTCTAGCTTTGTGAGACCCAGTTGAAAGTTTTACAGAATATCGCTCTTATACAGAATTATTGTTCTATTTTTGTTTTATATGGAGTCAAAGAATGATACTATACCTAAATGGCAGAAATATATTTTCAATTTAAATTATTCTATAAAGTCAGAAATGGTGGATTATAAGAAAAGTAGTTCTGTATGCATGATAAATCAGAGGACATGTACAGGTGATCTATTATTTTAAACTCTATGAACTGATATTGGAAGCATCTATACAACTCAACTAGTTGAACAGTATTGCTTTTAAAATAAGTATCTTTAGTGGTTACTAGAGCTTCTGAAAATTGAAATTAATTTCTTTTTTCATAACCTGATTAAGATTTTAGCATGCGTAGTTGTAAAAATGCTATGGTTTCACTCAGAAATTCTATGTTCTCTACCCTTATACCCCATCCTTATTGAATACTATTTATCTGAAATGGCTAGCATTCCTTTCACCCGAGCATGTATTGAAATATAGGAAGGTTTGTTATACATAGAAATATTGACTTCTTATGAAAAATCTTTAGTAAATAATTTGATGCATGTTCAGGGATAATATTACCATTTTTGGAGCCACATAATAGGGGAAACCAAAGGATCTAATGTAGCCAGATATTATAGCTTATACATTTTAAAAATATTATCAAAGAAAGTGTAGAAACAGAACAATATTGAAGGCTATGAGATAAGCATATACACGTCTCACAGAGAAGCATTGTTTGTGGGCAAAATACACTTTGTAAAGACAGCTTGGGAACTTGTTTAAAACAAGAATATCAGTGCTCTCACTTCTGCCAGTGTTGTGTTTGTTCTTGGAGAAGGGATACTGGCTTCTTGGAGGTTCTTAACACCGTCTTCTGTAATGTTTCTTTGCACAGATACTACTTTGCTCTGGCTCTGTATTTGTGGACTCAATTTGGCTCCTTTACTTCAGAAGAGGTTAATTGAATCTGATATTTGGTTTCTAGTTCTTACAGATACATAAATTGGTCCATATACATTGGCACATGTGCACATGTAGACACATGTCTGTGCATTTCATATTCAAAAACTTTTAAAGAGCCTCTTTTAAATACATAAGAGCTTAAATGGCTAGTAGAAGAACCTAGCCCCACACTAGGTCTTCTTACTTAGTGAATTAATTTGAGGCTCACATGCTGCATATTCTGGTGTTCTGGCAATTTTAAGTTTATTTACACCAACATTAGGAGAGCTACAGGTAATGATAATCATAGAACTGATCTAAAGTAGGAGAATAATCTGGGAAGTAACAGGACCCTACACTTCCTGAGGATCTTTGCTGTTACCCTGATGAAATAAAGTGACTTGGGCTGACCTTAGCTTCTGAACATATACAAAAAGAGGTAGTTGGATTTGGTGCTTCCTTTAGGGGTGTGAAATGGTCATGGCTATTGTGAACATTCAACTTAGAAATCTTAATTTTGTCCATTGTAATTCTTTGTGTCAAACGAGTTCTTTTGCAAAAACAAGACAACTATAAGAATGAATTTATTTTGGTAGTCACTAGCAGCCATGACCCCTTATTTCTATGTCTCTAATCTTATGTTTGGAGTAGAATCTATAATGTAGAGACTGGGCTGATTTCTTTCTCCCTATGATGGAGGAATGGGTTAGGAACCCAGTGCCTTTATCAAAGCCACTGTGATGTTCCAGGGTCTTTTAAACATCTTTTTGTCTTAGATCGGTCTTGCTGAGAATCTTTGTTCCTGAGCAGCATTGGCATCTTGCAGTGCAAATTGATACTAGGCCTAAGTGCACCTGAACTCAATATTTCCCTCTTTAGGTAAAACACCCAAAGTACAGCCTTTTCCCCCCAAGTAATGCAGACTAGCCACAGAAAGATAGTTTCTCCAGCTCTGCTGTCTTAGTTTTCCCACCTCCTGCCAATGGGGATTCCCTCAGGAGAACAATATTTATTTGAGTGTTCACTGTGGTAATATCTACTAAGATTTTTTGTTCAGGCACTATGAAGTTAATTTTCTCACATTGAAGTCAGCAGAATTTAAACCTTATATCTTCCTTTAAAAGCGAAAATTTCCCGTTTTTAACTATTTCTGTTGGATGAGGTTCCTTAGATGATTAAGGAAAGATGTTTAGGATAAAGTAATTATCAAAGCTCAAATTTCATTTGTACATTCTATGCAAATTTTAATTCACTCAAATAATAGTGAAAATGAATGTTTTTTTTCCTCTAATCTATACTGCGTACTTCCAGTTTAGGAGAATAATTGAAAATTCTATTTTAAGTAAATCTATAGTTGAATCACATCTGTTTTCATCATTACCTTTAAAAAGAATCTATCCCCGGGTGTTTGATGTAAATATTAGTTATGCCCCTCACAAATAAATGGATTCCAAACATCTCTGTGAGTGTCTTTATGTGTCTATATCTATGCCTGTGTGTGTGAGAGAGACAGACAGACAGACACAGAGCGAGATTAGAGTTGTATCATTTCACATTGAAGAACAAACCTAGTTGTAAATTTTCTTGAGTAATGGTCTCAATTCTGATTATGAACCTTAGATTCACAAGAACTGAATCTTAGAAATGGAGAGGCTTGTTTTTTCTTTTAGTTTCTAGTTTATCTTGGGTTAACACATTTATCATGAAGAGTAGTATTTGAGCCTCCACCTTTTATATGCACTGTCTCATAATTGTATTCTCAAACATACTCTTTGTACTTCCAATATTGTTAAGGAGTATGTTAACTTTTCGCATTAGGATGGAAATAAATTACAAGAAACAAATAGAAACACTTCTGGAAAGAGGATGTTTTTCCCTGGAATGTTACAAGTGGAAAGAAAGCAAGCTTTTGCAGAACACGTTTAGTGAGATGCTGACTTGCATTATTGATATGCTTTCTCCTTTCATGCCTTTAAAAGAAATTTCCTAAAAGTGAGTTGGATATAAAACTGTAGCTATTAATCCATGCTACCATATTTGAAATTAATTTCATTTATATATGCTATGAAATACACAAAGAATGAAGTTATTCGAAGGGATGAAAACATGGTAGGGACTGATACAATGATGTTTGGTGTAAAAAGAAGTTCTGTAAGATTTTATGAGCTTTTAAATAGTCATTATATACTCTTCCAAATCTTTTCCTGGACATGAAAATGAACTCAGTATTGTCTACAGCATAGCAATGATCATTATGTCTTTATGGAAGATGCTTGCTATTGGAGGCGATTGTTGAAAGTAAATAATGTTCATTAAGTAAGCGAACACTGAGTGATGATAAATGTTTGTTGAGAAACATACATTGAAATGCTCCTAGTTTTCATTCTCATACTTGGACACTGTTTTCAGATATGTTTGATTATTTCTCATTTGACATATCTGCAAACTGCTTTAAAATGACTAGTACTGTATAAGTACATTGCAAGTAAACTTAGTGAATTAAGATGATTCTGTATCAGTTTAATTTATGTTTTATAGTTAGTTTAGCATTCTGATTGGATTGCCTCAGTAATGTGAATTGCCTACAGCTGCTGATGATACGGCTTTAATTCTGTTTTAAAGGTCATGTAAACATGTGCCTGTAGCATAAGGAATGCAAATTCAATTCCCTTTTAATGTTTCCTCACATTCACTTCAGAACCTCCACCTAGAAAATTAGTGGGATTTATCAAACTATTTTAATGTTATGGCTTCGTTAAAATCCTCTTTCAATGCTTTACCTTTCCTTTTGCAGGGTAAAGAAGTCTTCATCTGCTTTACAGAATATAGTTCTTGCAACATCCATCATTCATACTGGAGGCAGAAATTTTTTTTTTTTTTGTTAAGAATCTATTTACTGTTCTAGCACTTTTACTAAGAAAGAACTGAAAACTTCATTAAGGCTCCTTTTAGCTAGAGGTAAAAAAAAGATACAAAACAAACTAGATATTCTAACTAGATTTTAGAATGTCATAAAAGCAGGCTATTATTTAGGCAGGTAGGAGCTTCTCACAAAAATTTTATGTATTTTTACATTATGTGCACAAATGAAAACAAAATAACACATAAATTATGATTTTCAGGTTCTATGGTTTAAATGCAGGTTGCTCTGGGGACAGTTTTTTCCTTAACATCAATTTAACATTTCAATTTCATATTTATTCCACCATACCACATTAATACTTTAAAAAAAACCATAAAAATGAAAAGTTTTTAACAGATATCTAATTTTTAGTGGAAGCTAAAGTTATGGGAGAATGAAAGTAGTGGGGTTTAAAAAGAGATTTCAAATGAAGTAGACGGTTTAATAGGATGCTTGAGGTGGCACCACTTTAATTTTCTATTTATATCTCTATTCTTCATATTTCATTAAACTGAAACTTTTTGCCTAGAATTTCATCAGGAGATTATATTTTCAGGTACCATTCTTTGTAACTCAGATTGGCCAAATGATGAAAAGTTTTAAAATGACATATTTGGAAATATATTTGTTAGTATTGTAAAAACAAAAAAGAAACAAAACCAAAACGAATATGATCAGTGTAAAATGAACTTTTATTTGATTTGGGGGAACATTAGCTAAAAACATGAACTTTAACTTTGCAAAGTTCTGTTCTGTGTCTGAAAATAAGGTATGTTCTATGTCTGTGTTTTAAAATTGAATACTATCCACAAACATGAAATACCATGATATCCACAAAGGAAAGGGCTGTGGTCGTGAACATTTTACAGGCTTATTCTAGTGGTTGATTTTTTTCAAATAGTGCCTCTGGCTTGCTACTCATAGACTTGAAACACTCTGTTTCCTATTCCCCTTTCTTAAAAACAGAACTAAACACCCAAACTTTATATTTAAAACCTAGAGAAAATGTTACTTTTTCACTAATACCTGGGACTTTGGCATTATAATGTTGCACTGACAGTTTTTATTTGATGAAAAATTGTCATGAAAGTAAACATCATATTTGCCTGTTTTATTTTTTTCATTTTGGAATTAGGAGTTTTGAACATTAGACTGAAATAAATAAGTTTATAATTTCCATGCTCACTTTAAAGTTGTATCAATTTGATGTCAGCTTATCAGATAACACTGCATCCACAGGTGTCAGTTTCAATGCAAAGATATACTTTTTTTCTGATGGTGATATCAATATGTGTAAAGTAAGGCATATAGAAACTAAAGGCAGCCATTTAATCTTTTTGTACCAAAAGAGAACACTGTTCACCATGAATAGAATGTATCTCAGGAAAAAGCTTTACCTCTAGTTAAAAAAAAAAATGTACATAAAAATATAAAAAATCAACCCCATCTCTATCCTGTCAGAAAAAAAATTGAAATTTCCATTCTACCTAGGTTGTTAGACTTCACTTGAAAAAACAGTTAATGGCCATGTTTCTTTATGTGTCATATGTATACATCCATTCTGAAGATAAATCACAATGCATTTAACTGCAGTTATTTTCAGATTTCCTACAATTGCATCTAATTTTTAAGATTTTCTTAACATAGCTTTCCATACTGAGAAATGACACTTCCTACTTATGTTTTGAGAATGAATTATTTAAGCACAAACAAGTTTTATAGAGGTAATTTGTGGGAGAATCTTTTAATTTTACCATTATTACTATCTGATTTCAAATATGTACAGGTCGAGTGACTTAATTGAAATAAAAAACAGAATTATAAAGCATCTGTGATTATCTCATGTCAAATCTTTGTATAATAATACAAATTCTTTATCTATTCAGAAAGATTCTTCACACTTACTTAAAATCAACTTCACTAGAATAACTGAGAGAAACAATGTGCTTGAAACAATGAACCACAATTAGACATTTCCTAACAATGTATGTTCTTGTATGTTCTACTATGTGTTATTCTTCGTTATCTTCTTATATCTGAAGTTCTATTCCCACCTCCCATTCCCTCCACCCTATGTATTTGATCATTTCTCCAAGTCCCTTGGCTGAACCAATCTCTTTTCATGCAGAGGATAAAAAGAGAAGAACTTCAAAGTAGGTTCAGGTAATTAACAGCTGAGGGGAATATAATCTAAACCATAGGCCCTGCTTTGCACCCAGGCTGGCTCTCTGAGCCAGCCGGCAAGGGAGTGCCTATTCCCTATAGCATCTAAATCTGCTTCCTCTGAACCGCTCTGCCAGGCCTCCAGTTATCACATCTGCATTTCAAACACCATGGCTCTGGCATTAATTATTAATTAGCCTACAGTCACCCTAGAGGATTCAAGTTCCAGTCTGCACATACTTATTCATTGACCTCTATCTTAGTTTTTGTTGGAGAAAAAAAACTCAGTAGAATGCTTAATAATTTCCTTTCTATTAGACCTTCTGTTCTAGTTTCATGGAAAGGAAACAGTATATTTTCCAAGTGGGAATAATCACAGAATAGCCTCCAAATTTGTTTATAGTAAAATGCTGTCAAAAGTTGAGATCTATAGAAGGAGTGAAATGATTTATAGACAACACTGAGTGTTGAAAGCTAGTATTTAATGTTCAACAAATTGCCTGTCTGTTGTTTCCTCAATTTGAGAGATATGGGCATGGGACAAATCCAAACATTCTTCCATTTTCAGGGAGAGGCACTGTGGAGGTTGTAACTGTATTCTATTCTTGGGTAAGACATGTGATAAGTTAAACTGGTTGGAGGTATAGTTGAAAACAGGGATGCCCAAACAAACCAAAAATACAGAATAGATTTCTTAAAGGAAAATTTCCCAATCTTTGGTTTGATTGAAAAGTGAAGTTATAGAACTCCTTTGTTACTAGTAAATATTGTGTGTATGTTGAATTGCTGTACCATTCCCAACAAAACTTAGGACATACATATGGAAATTTTTACAAGATAGCACAGAGAGAAATTAAAGAGTGGTGGTCATAGTTAGTTTTATATCTCACTGCCACTTACTAATAGGAGGTTTTAAATCATTTTTAGGAAACAAGGGTGACATTTGACTCCACTTCCTGAAATTATCATGAAAATTAAGTGTTAATATCTACCAAAATATTCATTAGAATGGCTAAAAATAACATCTAATAAGTGCTATTTCTTGCCACATGGCATTGCTATTTTTAAAAAGATTTATTTGTTTGTGTGTATGAGTGTTTATCTCTTATATATGTGTGGTGTTTGCAGATATCAGAGAGGGCATTGGGTTCTCTGAAACAGGAATTATGGATGTTTGTGAGCCACCATATGAGTGCTAGGAATCAAACCTGGGTGCTCTTTAAGAACATTATTTTATTGTAATATTGATATAATTTGTCTTAATTTTATTTTATTTCAATTGTAATTTATACTAAAAGTCCTTCACACTATGGGCTCTTAAAAGAGATTTGATACATCATGGCCACTACTATAATGTTATTATCTTGTTGTCACCACCTCTCACTTTATCATCATAATCTTTCACTAGAAATATGCCAAAACTTGTGAAAATACTGCATGATAAATTGATTTCTAAGTAACCCAGAGAACATTTATGGTGTAGGCCACTTAAAACAACAATCATGTGTCTAAAACTCAACAAAAACCCAATTAATATACTGAGAAATGAAAACGTTCAAGTTATTATCAAAAGAGTTGTATGGTAATATTACTATACACATTGAAATGAATTAGTTTATCAGAAACCTAGGCTTTGAGAGTGCCTAAAGAAAAATCTATTCTACAACATATCTTACTATTTTTTTTAAGAAATGAAAGCTTGGTATTATAAAAATAGAAGGATCTCTGAATATAGAATAGATTATATTATGGCTCAAATTTTACCTTCACCATTAGGTTTAAAGAAATGCCATTCAATCTTTAATCTCATCAGTACCAAAATCATATTTGGGTAGTTTTTCTAAAACTGTACTTAATGTGTTGTAGATTACTTAGTGAAAATTAATTATTATTATTATTATTACTGTAACTTTTGATAAGTTTGTGTTTGATAGAAATTTTACCTGTAAATGACAGAATTCTCAAAATATAGTGATTTGAATGGAAACATTTGTATTATACTCTCAAGTTTTTGAGAAAATGACAGTGAGCACAGTGATATGCTTCTTAATGGCCCAGGGTAATCATGAGGATTTTCAGCTCTGTGTTCTGCTATCATGTGGTGATACCCTTGGGCTATTGGTATGTTAAAAACTGCAGTTTCTCCTATCCTCTAAATTGTTCTAAGTTATGTTTTTACACATATTTTCCAGACTTTTCTTGCCTATAGTAGCCTACTGCTTATTTTCTTTACCTCTTTCCTTTAATCTGCTTTATTTTAAAAAAATCTTACCACAAGCCCCCTCCAGCCACACATATGCTCAACAATGCCAGGAATCTGCAATGTAATTTACTGGATACAATATCCATTCATATCTAAGGTTTCATTTGACAATTTAGAAAGCTTGGGCTTAATAATTCTCTGTTTACAAATGGGGCAATGGCGAATCCAAAATTTAAGAGAAGTGCCTAAGGTTTCCAGTCTAGAGCAAAACAGTTTCAAACTGCTTTTAGGGTGATGTTTGTAGTCCAGATGCATCAGATTGAGTTAAGTGGAAATGACAAAGTGGGGCCTCATTTTCTTTCCGGAAAGTTCAAAGACTGCTATTAGGAATTGTTATTATTCCTGTGGAAGACTTAGATATCAATATCAATGTAAAATTTCAAGTTTAAAGTATGCATATATGGAAAGGCAACAATAAGCATAAAAATTGTATATGAGAAACTTAGGATTGCAGAGAAAATCGTGTATAAGCAAATGAGTCCCCAGATTTTGTTTTCTTCTGCCTTACACCAATTGGCTTCTTGATATAAGGCAGAAACTGTGAATTTAATCTTAACAACATGCTTGAATTTAGAGAAGGAAAGCCAAATCCAACTCCAAAGCCAGCATTGGTTTACATGAATTGGGACTAGAGGAATACTAGATAGTAAAGTGAAATACATTTCTGTATAGAAATAGTTTATTAGAATCAAGTATTTTTTACCATAAATCAGATTCCTCTTCATTAAGTAATTGTTTCTGGAGAGCTACCTTCTCTTCTGTAGGTACCTACATGTTCAGTGTCTTTTGGCTATTTGAAGATATATGTTTTTGTTTTCCTGTAAAGGCAGTAACAGAACACTTCCCCTACCTTTGAGAGGTCTCCACAAATCTCATGGGAACCAATTTGTCGGATGACTTGTCATTTCTCTTCATTAATATGTTTCTATTGTTCAACTCGGATTTTGATCAACTTAGATGGTATCCAAGCTTTTCTTCTCCTGTAGATACAAATGTGAAATCCCTACCCCAATGTAACACATATCCTGCTTTCCATAGTGATGTCAATACATCCTTGAAGTACACTGGCTGATTTAGTTCAGAAGTTTTTTCTATTGTCCAGTGTCTTTCTGCAGCTGTCTTTCCTTTTTCATTGACATTAAAAAAGTCATATGTTAGTAAGGCAAAAAAAAAAAAAAGATTTTGACTACTGTATTTTGACAAATCAGAGAACTTATATCTACATTTTGTTATAAATGGAAGCTCACATACCATATATAGAAGATATATATTTATATATGCATATTCACATATACATGAATATTGTTCAAATTCAAAGTAATTTTATAGTAACTGCTGCATAATTTTTCAAGAAAAAAATACTGTGAAAAGAAGACATATAAATAGCTATCAGGTATATGAAAAAAATTCACCATCATTAAGCATCAGGAAAATACAAATCAAAACCATAGAGAGATAGCATCTCAACACAGAATGATCATAATAAAATGATAAAAAAATGATGATGCAGATACAGAAAAACAAGAACTGTTGTTAAACATTGGTGGATATGTAGTTACAGCAATTAGACCAAAGTAGACACTGTGTATAGAAAAAGAAGTACAGCTACCACACCTGTGCCAGAAAGGTGGATCAGCAAGTAATGTTCTTGCTGCCAATCTTGATGTCTTAAGTTCCTTTCCCAGATTCCACACAGTAAAAGGAGAGAACTGACTACTGTAAATCAACTTCTGACTTCTAGAAATTTTTTATGTTGCTGTCTCTGTTTCTCTTACACACACACACACACACACACACACACACAAACACAAAAAATAAATAAATACATAAGTAAATAAACTACTGTAAGATCCAGAAATTCTATTACCTAGCATGTCCAGTGGAGATGAAATTAGTATGTTGAGGCAACATCTCTAATACCATGTTCATTATAGTACTATACACAAAAGGGACAAACATAATAAACCAGAAGTGTGCATTAAAGGATGAATAATAGATAAATAAAATTTAGTATTTATATCCAATGGAATGATAGCCATTCAAAATAATGAGAATATATCATTTAAGACAATAGGTAAAAGCAGAGTATATTATGCAAGTGAAAAATATGTAGCCAATGTAGGAAAATATCACATGATCCTACTCATGTACAATCTCAAATCTTATTGTTATAGAGTTTGAAAGTATGATAATGTTTCAAGATATTCAGGAGAATAGTCAGAAGTGAAGTAAGATAAAACAATGGAATAGATATGAGCTTATAGTTAGTGAAAAACAACTTGTGGCACTATTGAACATTATGGTGAATATAAAAAAATGACAGTGTATATCACATTGCTTGGATATAAAATGATAATTCATCAATTTGTGATGCTCTAATCACAAATAAATATTTCAAGAGATATAGATGTATATTTTATTTGAATATTACACAATTTATAAGTATATCAAAGAATCACATGGTACCCAATACGAATATATACATGTGTTTATTAATTTAAAAGCAAGAAAGACAGGAAGGAACTGCCATGCTATTCACAACTCTGTGGGTTGACCTAAATGGGAATGTGGCTGTGAGGGAACTAAATACAAAAAACAAAATAACAACAATAACAACAACAAACAACAAAAGACAGGCGTTGTGACACACACCTTTAATCCAAGCACTCCAGAGGCAGAGACATGCAGCTCTCTGAGGTTGAGGCCAGCACGATCTATAAAGAAAGTTTCAGGACAGACAGGGCTACACAAAGAAAACCTGTCTTGGAAAAACAAAACATGCAAACTAAATGTAAGATGTAAGAAGGGAAAGGAGAAAAACGAACACAGACATACAAAAAAATCTGAGACTAGGTGGTCAGTGTTTTCTGATAGAGGAGACTGGAAAGCTAGCATATTTATTATTTATAGCTGAAAAGGGAGGTGGTGTTATTGCATAAAGCTGAACAAATAGACATTATATACACACACTCACATATATGTGTGTGTGTACATATATATATTATGTGTGTACATATATATTATATGTATGTACATATATACATATATATGAACAAGCAGGCAGGATTATTGCTATAATAATTACTTCTATTTAAAATTGTTTCATACAATATATTTTGATCATATTCTTTTCCTTCCAACTCCTTCTAGGTCTTTCCCACCTCCCTATCCAAAAACAAAAATTAAACAAACATAACAAATCCCAATAAGATAAAAATATCAAGCAAAACAAACAAAAAGCACACACACACACACACACACACACACACACACACACACACACACACACAAACACGAAGTTTGTTTTGTGTCAGCCAACTACTCCTGGGCATGGGGCCTACTCTGGATGGTGACTGATATATGCAGTGACACTCCATTGTAGATTGTCTATTTCTCATGGGGTATAAATTGCAACTACATTCTGGGTTAGGTTGGGACTTTGTGTCCACTTCTCCATTTCCATTCTGATAGTTTTTCTAGTTTGTAACTATGTGAGTCTTATGAACACTTATTTCATAGTTACTTTGGATTCATATGTATATAAGGCCTGTTGTGTCTGGATGATGCCATTTCCTAGGAGTCATCCACCAAGTCTGGCTCTTATCGTCTTTCTGCGGACTCTTCTGCCTAGATTCTTGAGCCTTTACGGGAGGGGTTTTATAAAGACATCTTATTTTGGCTTGAGTTCTTCAAAGTCTCTCACTTTCTGAGTATTGTCCCCTTGTGTATCTCTGTGTTACTATTATCTACTGCAACAGCTTCTCTAATGGGGGTTGATTGGTGCTTTGATCAATGGGTATAGAAATATGTTCTTATTAGACATTTTATTCCTCTTCTTTACCAGTAATCTACTTAGTCTCAGGTCTTGGTCACTTCAATTTAGCAGTGTTAGTTATGGGTTCCACCTCATATAGTGGTCCTTAAATCTAACTAAAAAACAAGTGGACTGTATTAGTTAGGGTTTCTATTACTGAGGCAAAACTCGATGACCAAAAGGAAAGTTGGGGAGGAAAGGGTTTATCTGGCTTACACTTCAGAATTGATATTCATCACTGAAGGAAGTCAGGACAGGAACTCAAACAGGGCATGAACATGAAGGCATGAACTGATGCAAGATGCCATGGATGAATGCTGCATACTGGCTTGCTCCTCATGGCTTGCTCAACCCACCTTCTTATAGAACCCAGGACCAACAGGCCAGAGATGCCACCACCTAGAATGGGCTGGGACTATTTCCATTGATCACTAAATGAGAAAATGCCTTACAGCTGAATCTCATGGAGGCTTTTCCTCAGATGAGGCTCTTCTTCTGATGACTCTAGCTTGTGCTAAGTAGACACACACACACACACACAGACACACACACACACACACACACACACACACAGACACACAGACACACACACACACACGCACACACGCACACTCACACATACCAAAAAACAGGCACAACATGGACAGTTACTCCCATAATATTTGTATCATCATGGTACTATTATATCTCGCAGGTAGGTAGGTCACTGTTATATGCCATTGAATTTGGCATATAATTGAGTAAGTAGCTGAGTAAGTTTGATGGTTTAATTTCTCCTCCTGTAAGATTCAAAGTAATTTCAAGCACCATGAATGCTAGTCAGTGGATGTAAAACTTGCTTGATTTCTTTATTTTCAATTACATAAGATAGTGGTTTCTTCAGCAATAGGGCCGTACCATCTGGTTTTGGAAAGCAACCAATACACTTTGCTATAGCCTATGATGTTCGGGTGGTCTATTAGACCTTTGGCCCATGATTCAACAACATGTGATCCATTCTTAGTATTGGAGGATTTACTTGGTGACATAAAATGTCTTAGTTGCGGCATTGTCTCTCTCCATTATATAGTGTCTACATTTAAATTCCTTCCGTGTGTGTGTGTGTGTGTGTGTGTGTGTGTGTGTGTGTGTGTGTGTAGCTTCTACAGCAGTAGGTTTCTATATGACTTTCTAAAAAGTCTTTAGTTTTATTTGTGCCTAAGTTACCTTGCTTGTTAATATTCTCCTAATTTCATTCTCCCATCCCAGTTTCTCATTTATCTTTTTATACACTATATATTATTTCTCTTTGCTCAGAATATTGTCTCTCCTACTTGGTCCTTTATGAGTTACCAAAACTGTTCTGATTGAACCACACATATCTAAACCATAAAAACATTTACTTGTGAATATTGGGCTACATGTTTTGTTTAAAATATTTATTATTTTTTTTATTTTTTTAAGTTTACATGTTGATCCCAGTTCCCTCTCCTTCCATCCCTCCCTCCCTCCCTCTTGCCCTTTCTCCCCCCTCATATGCACCCTGATCATCCTCCCCTCCCATCCCCACACCCCGATTCCACATGCTGTTAAAAATATTTTATGTGGGGCTATAAGTATGTGTGTGTCCACTTGTTTTTATGGGTGCAAACTCCATTGCTTGCACATATGGAAGCCAAAGATGGACTTTGGGTGTTTCTCTCTCTTGTTCTTCAACTTATTTTTATATTTTCAGATAAAATATCTCATTAACTGACACTTAAGTTTTGTTAGACTGGCTGCCTAGAGAAAAATCTTGGATTCACCTGTCTCCACATTCTAGCACTTGAGGACTGCTTTATTTTTCTAATAGAGTTATGGTAATTCCATTTTTGTTGTTCAAAAATAAATTTTGTCTTGGCTGTGTTATTCTGTCTTTTTTCACTCTCTTAGTTACGTTCATTATATGTATTTTAGTGAATATAAGTTCTTAATTTTAAGTTTCAAACTCACTTGTATGTCACTTTTTTTTCACATAATTATAAAATAATCTAGCCAATTTTTCAGAAAGTTTACATGGATAATGGTATTTCACTGAACTTATGCATGTTTTGACTTATAGGATGTTTAAACATGTAATCATAATATTTTTATATATTTTGGTTTATTAATAAAAAGTGTATAACTTTTATGTTGGAACATTCTAAAAAATAACATTTTGTAAACATTTGCTTAGTAGAATAGAATTACAGTTGAATTTTGCAACTTCTTTGGTTTCTATTTTTTTGTCAAATATTTTATTAATGTCTTATATATTTTATTGCAATTTTTTAAAGATGGTCATACAAAAATAAATAGTTGTTTTATAGTTCTGTAAAGTCTTTGTTATTTTTGATCTATGACTATTTCTGTGTAATATATTATAGTCCATATCATTTGTCTTTATCCTGTTTGTGAATGTCTTCTCATCCACTGATGATTTTAGAAGGACAAAATTCTCACAAAAAATGCCTTAGAAAGTGTATGTGAAAGATGCTTTACCCAATAATATAAAACAAAATATGATGCGTGTCCTACTTAGAAAATTTAATGTCCCTTTCTACATTAAGCCTTCCTAAACACATGTATCCTGTCTCTGAGGAATAACATATACAAAATAGATCTGACAACCCAGGATTAAGAGGATATGTGAAGCCAAACACTGCTAAGTACAACTGCAACTAGCCTATACCCATCATGTGATACAGACAATTATATGATACTAAAATATTTTGAGTATCAAGGCAAAACTAATAAAAGAGAAAATAAAATACTACCACTGCACCTTTTATTATATGTTACTTATTAAGTAACCATTTCCCTATTTCAATTTTATCCTCTTTTACTCTGGTCTCTGGTACAAGAACTGAACTTATTTGTAGCATATTTACCCTCATTAACCTGAATTTACACTAGATTTATCTAATGCTGAGCACTACAAATTCATGCATAGGAGAGAGAAAAAATGATTATTCATCACTTCATATTCATATATTGTCATTTGGTTTTAGTGGATATCGGTTGTATGGTCTACTACTTCTTCATATTTTAGTAATAAACTATATTGTGCTTCCTTTGAGGCACTGTTTAAACCTCAGTTATTATCAATAACTTACCTTCAGTATTTTTAGTTTCTAGGTCAATGGATTCTCCTGCCAAACTCATGAGCACATTCAATAACCCAGCTTCACAAGGCTTTTCATTCATTATCCTATGATCTAATATTTCTCACCTATTATTTTGTCTTCCCAGCCATATTTTATTTATATTAGTACACAAAATTTGCATTTTAGTTACCTCATACCTATTTATAGAATTCATGTCATAGGTTAAGTCTGCTAAATTACTTTATAAATTGTTAGGTTTAGGGTTTTCTCTCTGGTCTGGTCCCACTGCCTTGCTAACCCCTCAAATACAGAGACTCTGTATTTGATATAACGCTATTAGCCAGTTACTAGTTTCTTATCAGCTAGCTCTGTCTTAAATATTAACCCATTTCTATTAATCTAAGTACTTCCACGTGGTCTTATCTTACCAGAGAGAGGGGCTGGCATTCTTCCCTGTAGTCTTCCATCTTGAAACTCCTTCCTAAAACTTCCTCTCTCCCTCTAGTCTCCTAGTCCTGCCTATTCTCTTTTCTATTGGCCAACAGTGCTTTATTCATTAACCAATACGAGAAACATATTTACAGAATGACATCTCCCATCATCTCTTTTCCATCTAAAATAAAAAAGAAGGGTTTTCACTTTAACATAGTAAAATATATAACAAAGCAGTTATCAATTAAAAACCACAGTTAGCAATATTTTGTCCATTAACATTTAGCAAGATTTAAAGAAATTATTTTATCATCTATCCTATCTTTGTGAGTCTAAAGTCCTATATGTAACTTATCTTTAATCCTAAGGAAAACTAGAAACACAACTATCTGTCTTCAACTCATTCAAAAACCACAGAAGGATAATTTATAAACTCTAGAAATGACAGAGATGACACACTGCCTAGTCAGTCACCTGAAGTTCTTCTGTAATGTTCCATCTTCAGCCCATAGGCCATAGTGTGTCTGGCAGAGTTCTCAGCAAAGCAGGAAACTTTAAACTGTCTACCTGTATTGGCAGTTTGACAGCCACTTTTCTCTGTGTCCTGCAAAATATCTGGCAGAGTCTTTCATGAAGCAGGAACCCTGTAGCACATGTCCATCTTGTATCAGCAGTCATTTTCTTGTGGGTCCTGAATGTCCAGTTTATACAGCATAAAATTAAACAGTCCAGACAAGAGCAGTATCTTGCCCAAATGGCTAGTCTTGCCATATTGAAAGCAAACTCCATAACAAGTTTCTTTGATGTAGATCTTCCTTCCTCTGGAAGCTAGTGTTGCCAGGAGCAGTTGTGCCTCACTGTTAAGAAAAACCATATTCTGTAGGTTTTGAAGGGTTTGAAGAATGTCTATTATTTCAAATACATCTCAGTATATCTAGAAAACCTAACTAACCTAACTCTAAATTTTGACTATCATAGGTAACTATCTGTAATCTGTACTTATTTATACATTACATTTCTAAATGAGCTATATTATATAAAGACAATACCTAAAGAAGAGGAGAAATGTACACATCACAAAATTGACCTTAACTTATATCAATATATGAAAATCCATTTCAAAACGAGGCATTCATATCTAAGACCATAATGCCCTTTTCCCTTTAAAAAGATAGGTTGTGGTCATTAACCATTTATAAACAAACCCATATAACTGAAAACAAATATTTATAGACAATATTTGTGAATTTGGGCATTGTTCTTTCCAAACTGCTTCCCGTTGGTAGGGGGCGCTGTCATGGTGATTCTAAGAAGATGGAGAAATCTTGGCTGTAGTCTGCAAGGCTGCCTTGTCCCAGTTGTTTTGAATGTTGTATCACCAGGGATGCTGTTTCAGGGGGTCTTGCTTGATCAAACCATGTTAGTCTGGAAGGAATTCACAGCTTTTCAGTTTCTGTGGAAACAAAAATAGAAATGCTTTCCCCCAGTAACCTGTCCTTAGACTTAAATTTTGGAGTCAAAGCATTAAAAAAAAAAAAAAAAAATATATATATATATATATATATATTTGAGACTGGGTTTCTCTGTGTAACTTTTATCTGTCCTGGAATTAACTCTGTATACCAGGTTTACTTTGAAATCAGAGATCTGTTCACCTGTTTCTCAAGTGCTGGAATTAAAGGCATGTACCTTCATACCCAGCCACTCTCTGTCGTTTTAAAACTATTTTATTCTTTTTCTCTCCCAAGTCTACATATATTTTAAAACACAGTGTAAACATTTAGAGGTTATTCTTAATCAGAATCTGTCTTTAATATAAATCTCTTTTTGTAGTCACGAGTATATTATCTGGTAAAAACAACATTGCTAAAATGAAAGCCACAGCTGTATCAGCTGCGGTCTCTCAAAATGGCAGGGGTACCTTTACTGCCAGAAATGAGAGCTGTGCTCACTGCATTGGTCTACGCTGCCATCCAGCAGCATGCTGCCAGCTTGGAGATGTGGTCACTGCCATTGCCAGCTCTCGTAGACACCATTAAGTTGTTAGCAGCATTCTTAAAAGCCTTGCATTTTTTGTTTGTTTTTTGGTGCTTATGCTGAGTCAGGAAACCTCCCTTAAAAGAGCCAAGCAAATCTCTGCTTGTCTCTAGCAAAGGAGAGCTCAAGAGAAAAATGCTGCTACCAAGAAGCCTTGCTTGTCTTTGTTGTTTTGGTTATAAAACCATTTCTTAAGCTTTTGTTAAGTTTTCAGTGGAAGTTCTTTGGTCCACATTGGATGCCATTTTGATAAGAGTAGTTTTTTTTTTTTTTTTCCCTGCCAGTCTGATCCCACTGCTGTGCCAGCACCAAATAACATACTGAGACACTGTATTATATAATTCTGTTGGCCAGTTACTAGTTTCATATCGACTAGCTCTTTCTTAAATATTAACCCAGTTCTATTAATCTAAGTACTTTCACGTGGTCTTATCTTACAGGAGAGAGGGGCTGGCTTTCTACCCTGTAGTCCTCCGTCTTGAAACTCCTCCATACTACTTCCTCTCTCCTACTAGTCTCCTAGTCCTGCCTATCTCACTTTCCCATTGGCCAACAATAAATTTATAGTACTCACTAGAATATTTAGCACAATATTTCTTATCTCAAATTGAAATGATTCCAAGTGTCATAGCTATGATTTGTGGTATGTTTCATAATTAAAATTGTGTTTGAAATTTCCTTTTTATTCATGGTCTGTTTCACAAGGTTTTATAATGAAATAAAATTGACAGCTACTAATATCTAGTTCTCCACATTGTCTAATAATCACATATTTTTCGTTCTGATATTTTGGATTTCTAAATATTGGATGGAAATCACATTCCCATGATAGAGTTTTTTTCCTATATTGTGGAAATTAATTTGAATATGTTTTGTTTGTATGTTTGAATTCATATTTCTAGGAGAGATTGGTTGCCAGGTTTTATATCTATGTATTTGTTTGTTTTGTTGTGGTGAGAAAAATTGTACATAGTATTTGAAATAAACTCTTAATAAATGTTGTAGTAAGATATTCGCTTTGTCCCCACCTGTGGCACTGACCACGCCCATTGGGATTGGGGACAGGGGCAGATGTTACCTGGGGGAACGAAGTCTGTGGAGGGGGTCCTGAGAGCTCTCTTGCTTGCAGCAGGTGGACAAGAGAGCATCCAGAGATATCCTTGGGACCAGGAACCTGCTGATGTTCATCTATCTATGTCGTAAGTTATTTGTTGCTTTGCTGAGTAGTCTGCCAGACACACTATGGCCGATGGGCTAACGATGAAACATTATTTTATAGATCATTTGTCATCTTACAGACCAGAAAAAATGTTATTTCTTTTGAAAGTATGAGTTATTATTTATTGTTATTATAATTAATACTGTTGGGTTAACATGTTCTATAATGTGTGTATATGTGGATGGTTATGGGTGCATATATCATGGCTCATATATGGAGGTCAGAAGACAAGTTTTGGGAGCTGATTCTTTTCTTCTTCTGTAGTTTCTTGAAATAAAACCTGGATCATCAGGCTTACATAGTGCTTTTCTTTCTGGTTTAGATGATGTTTTATTTTCCTTCTGAATTGCTCAGATTAAGCATTAGTACTCTATTAAGCAGAAATGTCAAGTAAAAGCAACCTCGTTTTAATTTTTAGCACAAAAGATTTGAGCTTTTCACCATTTTTATACTATTATTATTGTGCTTCTCATATATACAATTTATTATGCAGAAGTTATTTTCTTCTATTCTTAGTTATTGAGTATTTTTCTCATAGAACTTGTGGAACTTTGATAAAGTATTTTTGCTCCTTCTATTAAGTTGTCTCTTTTCTTGCTCTCCTCTATGCATCCTGGTCTATCATTTCTTTCTATCACCTCTTCTCCCCTTCTATGTATTCTAATGCCCTCTCCCACCCATCCCTGTACTCTCAATTTGCTCAGGAGACCTTGTCCCTTTCCCCCTCTTCAAGGGACAATGTAGTGGTTGATCTCACTATCCTGGAAGGGCATTTATGGTAGCGTTTCCACAGAAGCTCAAATTGTTATTTGGCAGCAGTCTTGTAGTTCTCTAGACCTATGTTGTGTTCAATTTTATCTTCAAACCAATATTGGCTCCCTTTTTTATGTTCTCTCTCTCTCTCTCTCTCTCTCTCTCTCTCTCTCTCTCTCTGTCTTTCCTGTCTTCTATTCCTAACCGGGCTCAATCTTCCTGATCACATGTGTTTTCCTTTCCTCCCCCTCGTTTTCTCCTAATCCTCTCTCCATTTGCTCCCCCCCACTTCCCTTGTGCTCTGGGGGACTTGTCCCTTCCTGGTTCTGTGAGGTACTTTATATGAATCTCTTAGAATACACCTTGTATCCTAGTTCCTCTGGTGGTGTAAATTATAGGCTGGTGATTCTTTGATCTAGGTCTAAAATACATATATGAATGAGTACATACTATGTTATTTTTTTGTGACTGGGTTACCTCATTCAGGATGGTTTCTTCAAGTGCCATCCATTTGCATGTGAATTTCAAGATACCGTTATTTTTTTTCTGCAGAGTAGTATTCCATTGTGTAGATGTGCCACATCTTCATTAACCATTCTTCAATTGTGGGGCATCTAGGTTGATTCCAGGTTCTTGCTATTACAAATAGTGCTGCTATGAACATAGTTGAACAGATGTCTTTGTTGCATGGTTGTGAATCCTTTGGGTATATGCCTAAGAGGGGGATTGCCAGGTCCTGTGGTAAACTAATTCCCATTTTCCTGAGGAACCGCCATAAGGATCTCCAAAATGGCTGTATGAGTTTGCACTCCCACCAGCAGTGGAGGAGTGTTCCCCTTTCTCCACATCCTCTCCAACATGAGTCATCATTGGTGTTTCTAATTTTAGCCATTCTGGCAGGAGTAAGATGTTATCTCAAAGTTGTTTTGATTTGCATTTCCCTGATAGCTAAGGATGTTGAGCACTTTCTTAAGTGTCTTTCAGCCTTTTTTGATTTCCTCTATTGAGAATTCTTTCTTCAGTTCTATACCCCATTTTTAATAGAGTTATTTGGTGTTTTGTTGACTAGTTTCTTGAGTTCTTTGTATATTTTGGAGATCAGCCCTTTGTCAGATATAAGATTGGTGAATCTTTTCCCAGTCTGTGGGCTGCTGTTTGGTCTTTTTGACTGTGTCCTTTGCCTTACAGAAGCTTCTAAGTTTAAAGAGGTCCCATTTATTAATTGTTGCTCTCAGTGTCTGTGCCCCTGGAGTTATGTTCAGGAAGCAGTCTCATATCCCAATTTGTTCAAAGGATTTGAGGATATGTGTTGTTTATATCTGTCTTTGTCATGGAATATCTTGTTTTCTTCATTTATAGAGATTGAAAGCTTAACTGGGTATAATAGTGTTGGTTGGCATTCATTGTCTCAGCCTTTGTAGAACATTAGACTAGGAATTTCTGGCTTTTAGGGATTCCATTGACAAGTTGAGTATAATTCTGGTAGTTATGTCTTTATATGATACTTGACCTTTTTCCTCTGTTGCTCTTAATAATTTTTATTTATTCTCTATATTTGGTGTTTTATTACATGGTAAGGGGAATTTTTTTTGTCAGTAAGTGTCTTTTACTTTCATATGCATGTCCTTCTTTAGGTTGTGAAAATTTTCTCCTATGATTTTGTTCAACAAATTTTTGTGCACTTGAGCTGCATTTCAAATTCTTCTATATACCCATTATTCTTATGCTTGGCCTTTTCATGGTATCCTGTATTTCCTGGATGTTTTGTGGTAGAGATTTGTTGGACTTAAGATTTTCTTTGGTTCTTGGCACTATTTCCTCTAGTGAGTCTTCAACACCTGAGATTCTCTCTTCCATCTCTTATATTCTATTGGTATTAATTACATCTGTAGTCCCTGATGATTTACCCAGCTTTTCTATTTCCTGCATTCCCTCATTCTGTGTTTTCTTTATTGTTTCTATTTCAACTTTCCATCCTTGTACTGTTTGAATTGTTTCCTTCCCTTGTTTGAGTGTTTTTTTTCTTACCTTTCCTTGCGTTTTTATTTGTTTATTCCTTGAAGTTTTTAGTTTGTCTTTTCCTCCAATCTCTGTATTTTGTTTTTGACTTTTTTTTCCATTTCATTAAGGGATTTACTCCTTTCCTCTTTGAGGGTCTCTATCAGCTTCATAAAGTTGTTTGTAAGGTCCTTCTCTTCTGCTTCATCTGCATGGGATATTCATATATAGTCCCTAGGTTCTGGTGGTATCATTGTCTTTCTATTGTTGAATGTGTTTTTATACTGTCCCCTCCCCTTCCTTTTTTCCGGAGGGTGCAAGTGGTGTTCTCTTTCTCTCTTTATCCTCTTGTCTCCTGTCAGCAACTCTTCATAGTCTGAACTCTCTTAGAGTTCTTAATCAGAGTGTGTAGGGAGGCCAATACTGCCATGAGGGGAGACTCAGGATGGTTTGAGCATGCCAGGGCAGGTCTACTCAAGCAAAGGGCATGGGGGAGCAAGATTCAAGCAGAGATAGTAGTGGGGAGAAGAGTGCTATGAGGGCAGGCTCATGATGGTCAGGCATGCCATGGTAGGTACACTATACATGCAGCCAACTCAGGAAGTTCCAAGAAGGATGATAGGAGTTGGGCCTGGACCTAAGCAAGTGCCACACTCACCTCAAGCTGAGGACAGTGAGGTAGGGGGAGGGTGGAAAGCATACTGGGTTTTAAATACCAGGGTTTATCATAAAAGCTTTCAAGGAAGGGAAGAAACCAATAATCCTACAAAGTATGGTAGGAATGAATTATAACAGTAATAAACATGGCAAATAACACTAAGTATGGAATAGTGGCACTCATATCTTGGTGATAGCCTACAGACCTCTAACTGGACTTAAGCCTCACTGAACAAAAAGGAAATCATGCCTGGTAATGCAAAATTAGCCAAGTATCTGGAGGTAGTAAATTCACAAATCTTAGAGGAAAGCTTATATCTATGCTTTACTAAATCAGCATTATTTTTAACTATGTTATCAATATTTATCCTTATACTTGCAGATAAATGTACCTCTCACTCCTCAATAAGGAAATTCCTCTTGTAAGAGATGTAGACCACTACAAAAAGTTACAACTGAATAAAATGCAGAGAACAATTAATCCTGTGGTGTACATTCTGAACTGATAGTATACAACCAAATGTTATACCTAAGCCCTCAGGAGGATTGTGGGAGAGGAGGTGGACTGATGGCAAAGGCCAGAGGACTAGAAATTTTGCTGTGAGATTATGTCTTCTAGAAATGTCAGTGAAACAAAGCCACAAACTACTTAAATAACTCTTGAGCAATCATGTCACCCATAGAAATGCTAGCATGGAATGGGAAATGTCATAGGAGCCCAAACCTAAACCAAAAAAATAGGCAACCAAAGAATGTTGAAAGTAGGATAAATATTCTTCCCCAGGGGGGAGTTTCCCAATTGGATATCCAAAACAAAGTAGTTAGCTCCAAAATCATATACATGGAAATGTATTATACAGACTGAGAAGTTTGTATTTCCATTTTTAGATGTGAATACATAAAAACAAAGAAAAGCCTATGAATTTAAGAGAGTGAGAGAATGAGCAATTGTGGTATATTAGAGGGATTAAAAGGAAAAAAGGGAAGCACAAAAATAATATAGCTATATTTTTAAAATAGAAATCATGTTAAAAAATTTAAAAGATAAATGTAATAAATATTACCAGGTTAGAAATTGTGTGGTAAAAAGAATTTGGCAGATAACAATAGAGAAAACACAAAAGTGCAAAAAGCCAACCAACTTGTGAAAATGTGTTAAATGTTACTAATGAAACAAAAACCATGCAAATTCACACAGGTATTGGAAGATATGGGATTCAGAACCATGAATCCTCTGAAAATATTGGAGACTATCTTACCAATGTGAAGGATAAAGAGTATTAAAATGTACTCCTTCTGAAAAAAATAAATAGAAAGAGAAGACATGGGTTATTGAGAACACTAAAAAGGAGTAACTCCTATAATTTATTTTTAAATTTCATTTTACATTCCAACTGCAGTCCTCCCTCCCAATCCTCTTCCTGCTTCTACTCATCTCAACCCCCCCCCCATCCACTCCTACTAATGGGTAAGAGGTTTTTTGAGGAGGCAATGTGTGACACATTAAGTTGGGCCCACTCCCCTGCATTTAGGCTGAGCATGGCGTCCTAGCATAGGGAATGGGCAACAACAAGTTAGCTCACACACCAAGGATAGATTCTGGTCCTACTTCCAGGGTGCTCTCAGATAGTCCAAGCTTCACAACTGTATCCCATTAAGTCCCTTTGAGGCTCCACAACTGTCAGTCTAAAGTTCCTGAGTTTCCATGAGCTTGGTTCAGCTGTCTCTATAGATTTCTTCATCATCATCTTGACCTCCCTTGTTCATATATTCCCTCTTACTTTTGTTTGTTTAGACTACCAGAGCTCAGCCTGGTGCTAAGTTATGGTCCTCTGCATCTGGTTCCATCAAATACTGGATGAAGGCTCTATGATATAGTCAGGGTATTCACCAATCTGATTACAGGGGAAGTCCAGTTCTCATGTCCTCTCCATTACTGCTGGGAGTCTTAACCGGGGTCATCCTTGTGGATTCTTGAGAATGTCCCTAGAACTAAGTTTCTCCCTAACTGCCAGAATGTCAAAGATCAAAAACACAGAGGACAGTTTATTTTGGAGAGGATGTGGAGTCAGGAGAATACTCCTCACTTAGGGTGGGAGTGCAAACTTATAGTAGCACTTTGGAAATCGTTATGGCAGTTTCTCAGAAAATTTGGAATCAGTCTACCTCAAGACCCAACAATACCACTTTTGGGCATATGCCCAAAGGATGCACAATCATGTCAAAAGACAACTTGCTCAACAATGTCCATAACAGCGTTATTCATAATAACCAGAACCTGGAAAAAACCTACATGCTCCCCAACTGATGAATAGATAAAGAAAATGTTGTACATGTACATAATGGAATTATTAGCTGTAAGAAACAATAACATCATGAAATTTGCAGGCTAAAGGATGGAACTAGAAAAGGTCAGCCTGAGTGAAGTAACTCAAACTCAGAAAGACAAACATAGTATGTACTTACTCATGAGTGGATATTTGATGTAAAGCAAAGCATAACCAGACACAGCTCCAGAGAAATTAGGTAACAAAAAGAACTCTAATTGAGACACATAGATCTCCTTGGTAAGGGAAATTAGATGAATTCTGTTGGGAAAATGGAGGCAAAGGGGGCATTAAAGGGTAGGGCACTGGGAATGAGAACATGAGAGAACAGAATGGTCAAGGGGGAACAGAATGGGAGAGCAATGAAAAAGAAACATTCTTATTTACTGCATGTGGGAATGTAAACTGGTATAGCAAGTATGGAAATCAGTACAAGATTTTTTTTAAAACTACCAAAAGTTAATACTATCATATGACCCAGTTATACTCCTTTTACATATACCTGAAGGACTCTAAGTCAATGTCCTACAAAAAGTCTAATACATATTTATTTATTGTTGTACTGTTGAGCAATGGAACCATCCTAGTTATATATCAATAATGAATGAATAAAGAATATGTAGTACAAACATGAAATGGAATTTTATGCAGTAATTAAAATCTAGATCATGGGGTTCAAGGTAAGGCTCACTGGCTTAGCATCTACCTAGCATTTATGGGACTCTAGATTAATCCCATGCGCAGTAAACTAAATGCAAACAATAAAATAATGACAATTACAGGAAATGTATAGTACTTGAAGTCATTATATTGAGCGAAATAAATTAGACTCAACAAATCAAACACCGCATATTTTGTCACATATATTTATCCTATGTAGCAATCTGTATATTATATATGTGCATATGTATGTGTTTGCATGTTAGTATGGATATAGGTTATGAAAGTAGAAAAGACACTGTGAGAAGAAATCTTACGTTACAAGGAAAAGCAGGAACATAAAAAGAGATCATATTGGATATAGAAGGCTGACTATTTAAAGTGAGTGATGAAGAAAACAGGGAAGTGTCAAGGTGGTAGGATAGAGGCTAAGGGCAAAGAACAAATAGAAACAAATTTTGTCTTTGTGGCCTGTACTTAAACTCCTTGATTTGCATGCAAACTCAAAGGTCAAAAAGAAATCACCAAAGTATGTAACATTTCACAAGTTGATTATGTTTATTTTTGTACAGTTATTTGCCTTTACCACTGTGATAATTAATGTTGATTGTCATATTGACAGGACCCAGAATCACCTAGGAGACAGACCTCTGGGCAAGTCTATTGAGGATTGTCTACTGTGAGTTCAGATGGAAAGATTTACCCTAAAGCACCAACTTATGAGGTGGTAATTCTTGACTGAAGAACAAGAGTAATTGAAGATAAATATCAGAATTTCTCTATGGCTCCATAATATGAAAATATGATTTGGCTCATGCTCCTGCAGCCTTTATGTCATGGTGGCCTGACTGTACATTCAAACTATAAGCTGAATAAACCCTTTTTTCTTTAGTTGCTTTTGTAAGGTACTTGATAACAGCAACTAATACAATTCAAGTTTGCAACATGGTTTTTATTAAACCCAGAGACAGATATTGGGCTTCAAGCTGAAGATCAGAAAAGCAAAGGAGCCAAATCCTAGCTCTTACCTCTATCTCAGACTGAAATGGGTAGTCCCATCTCCATGAATCCTTAAAGGTAATGATCCTCAGAGGCAATGCTCTCCATGAGTCCTCAAAGTCAATGCTCTCTTCCAAAACTCAGTCTGTACTCTCCAATTTCCTGCCTCCTGACTTATATCTTTCTCTGCCCAGCCACATCACTCCTGTGTTCACCTTCCCAGTGCTGGGGTTAAAGGCATGAGCTCTGCTACTCTTTCTTTTTTTCTTTCTTTGGTCATTTTTTAAATTATTTTTTCTTATTTTACAAATTGATCCTTGTTCTCTCTTCCTCCCATCCTCCCATTCTTCACCTGAACACCTCCCATCTCATCTCCCACCCACTCCATTGTGAGGGAGAAGACTTCCAGGTCATTTGGAGTAGGGCCTAGGCCCTGCATCCTGTCTCTAGGTTCAGGGAGCATCCCTCCATGGGGAATGTGCTCCCAAAGTCTTTGCGTGCACCAGGGATACATCCTGATTCCACTGTCAGAGGTCCCTTAGACTGCCCAGGCCCTCCAACTGAGACCCATGTTCAGGGGTTATGGGTTGGTCCAATGCTGGTTTCCCATCTATCAGTCTGGGGTCCATGAGCTCCCCGATGTTCAGGTTAGCTGTCTCTGTGGGTCTCTGGTCCATCTCTATAGCTGGATTCCAGGAGTTCGGCTCAGGGTTTAGCTGTGTGGCTGTGTGTATCTGCTTCTGTTTCCGTCAGCTACAAGATGAGGGCTCTAGGATGGCATGTAAGTTAGTTATCGATTTCATTATCAGGAAAGGGCATTTAAGGTAGCCTCTCCACTATTGCACAAATTGTTTGTTGGGGTCATCTTTGTAGGTCTGTGGATATTTCTCTAGTGTCAGTTCTCTCGTCTAACCTATAGTGGACTCCTCTATTATGGTATCTCTTTTCTTGTTCTCATCTATTCATCCCCAGACTCAATCTTCCTGGTCTGTCATGTTCTCCTCTCCCCTCCTCTTCTCCCCTTGTCTTT